>NC_031799.1:70520436-70571655 GCF_001522545.3 Parus major | reverse complement strand
CTATAAATAAGGGTTTATCAGTCTCAGCTTCCCACAGATCTGCTCTCCATTGGCAGGTTTCTGGCACATTTTTGGACAATGCTCCTAGTAGTGAGCACAGAACATTTCCCAGCTCGGTTCCCACACACCTGATTTGGAGCACACACTCGCTCTACCTGTTCCTGTGTCTCCCAGACACTGAACAACAGCTTCAACAGCTCATTTCCCCAGCACTGCTCGAAAACCTTTCAGCCTCCTGTCTGAGCTAAACCAGGGAAATGAATGTTGAACTGCAGAGTTGCATTTTGAAGCCAAAGGAAGCGTCCCTGACCATGGCAGGGGGGATTGGTCATTAAGGTCACTTCAGCCCACACGATTCCAAGATTCTATAAAAGAGTGAAGCAAACAGGTAAAAGAGAAATAAATGATGACCCTTCACAAACCAAAACCGCAAATGCCACACACTCACATGTTTTAATAAGTCAATGACATTTCTTTTAGGAATAATATATGTTAGTGATTTTCATGCCTGGCTGGTAAAAAGAGCAAAGACTCTTTTTTTAAATCCACTCAAATTTATTTACAGGTCATGAACTCTAAAAATGTCATCAGCAGGCACCACACAGTGGGATTTCCTGAAGGAAAAAGGAATACACAGCATTTCCTCAGAGCTGCAATTTGTTTTGCTTGGTACATAGCTAAACTTTCCCGGAAATAAGAGTCACCATCTATCCCTTTAAAGTGTCTTGCTCTTTAGAGAGGGCATTATTTAATTTTGCATTTTTTTATCCATGAGGAATATTTATTCATTGTCAGGACAGTGGGAATAAATATTTCCCATAGGAGTTGGAATACACCTGCAAGTTACCAAGTAATGGGGATGAGTCAAGATTCTGAATTAACAGATGTTAACAGTGGTCAAAAGCTAAAGAATGGATGTTGAGCACTGAACATTCCACTTGACAGAGGGGAAGATATTCTTGATTCATATTTTCCTGTAGGGAATTTCTAAAAGTTCTCCATCATGTAACTCCACACTCTTTTAATTTCATATTGCGGTACAGTTTCCCCATAAAACTGTTAATATAAAGCACAGATGTGAAGCTTCATGTACAATGACATTTGTAAACTAGAAATATTGGCATTTTCTCATTTCAGATGTGACAATGGGGAAAAAAAGGCTGAACTTGTCCTTCCATATCTATCAACACATACGAAACGTGCATTCAATACCTTTTTATTATTTTTTAACTAGTTGTTTTACTAGTGGTTGAGCAGGTGTGGCCCTGAACAAAATGAAACACAGAAAGTTGTTGGCCTCAGCAAGCAGTGATTTTGTGTTAACAGTGATGAGATTAACAGCAAGAGAATCAGAGGTGGAGCTTTTTGAAAGCTTGTCAGGTTTTTGTTTCACATAAGCAAAACAATGTGTGGGTGGCAAGAAAAACCATCCCTTGCTATGGGCAAACTTGAGAAATTCACCTCTGGAGTTAGAGATCAGTTACAGGCACTTTTCTGTCATATCTGTAGTATTGTGATTGACTAAACAAGAGCAAGAGGCAGATAATCTGTTTGTGGATAAAGGATCCACTCGTGGCTTAAATCAACAAGGAAATCCCGGGATATTACAAGCTGGTTTACACTGACTTCCTACAAGCTCATCATCTCTTCCACAGCTCAGCTCCCCAGGTTCTGTCACAACACTGGGAAGGTTGTGGCATCACTGCTGCTCATGACATCACGTTTTTTTAATTAAGCAGAAGTAATCCTACCCTTAGACTGTACTTTGTTTCAAATAATTCTTGTAACTCACAAAGGCAGTGCTGGAAGTATTGGCTAATGCTGTGTTTCCTCAATGGAAATACTGATGGTTTCCCAAACTGCTAACAGTGATTCATGGGATTGACACAGCTGATTATAAACCTAACTAGATTTCTCTAAAGCCAGTGGCTTAACATTTGTTTGAAGCTGGAGGTAGGGGTAGGTGGTGATTTTTATTTCTTCTGAAATCAATGACCCAGCTTTAATTCGTTTCTCAACTGCTTTGCTGGAGGTTTGCTATCTTTAATTCAGTCAGAAGCAGGTGCTGCTGGTTCCTGAAGGCTCTTTCCAGTCTCTACACTTCAGTAATTCACTGAAACTCAGCAGCAACACCACTGGGTCTTAACCTTGGCAAGAATTATTCCTGAGACACCTTAATAATAGGCCAAATTATTTTATAAAGAGCCAAGAAACTGCTGGTTGTGGTACACTTCAGCAAGACAGTGTTAAAAAGACAGACATTGTCCCAGACATCCCTTAACAAAAGAATGTGTCCCCAAAATCCCAAATTACCTACAGAGTGGCAGCTTTTCCATGCAGAGCTGAGACTTGGGACTTCTTTAATATGTGTATATATATATATATATATATATATATGTATACTCCACCCAGTATTGAATAGTTCATGAAATGGGAATGCATCTACCAGTGCACCCACAGTAGCAGCTCAGTTTCTGTCTAATCTTGTATCCCTGTTTCCTTGGGTGCAGCACAGGTACCAGGGAAAAGCAAACACATCCAGGTCTGGTTTCTAGGCAGCAGGACCAACTTATTTAAATCAGAAGCACCACAGTGCCCATCAACAGCCCTGCACATAACAGACCTGAATTACCTTACACGTGGCACCTCTGTGTAGAGTTTGCCCAGGCTGTTCCGTGTTCAATACAGCAAAATGCTAATCAGCACATTTAATTAATTAGCATCTATACATAGTGCCTGAAGCCTTAATTAACATTCCTCTCTGATTAAATTGTTACTGACGATTCCAAGTCTCAGGTGAAACTGAGTGTCGGAAGTTTTAGTGCTTGATCTTCCACCCCCCTGTCTCCCAGGACTTCAAAGTGAACGTGAGGTCAATTTCTCAAATCCAGTGGAGTTTTGCCATGCTCTTTTTCTTCCCTGGCAGTATCTCCTGCAGCAAAAATCATACACTTAGAAGTTTTGCCTGTTTCCCAATCCCTTGATGCCACCAGGCCACTGTGGATGCCATTAGTTTCATAAAGGACTTAAGATGCTAGACCATTACTTTTCAATGATAAAATGTCACTGGATTTATATCTGTTCTTTTTCACAAAGATAAGGAAAGAAAGGCTCATACCCACTTGAGCAAACAATATTCATTGTAACTTTTTGCTATCCCAACTGTAAAAGTAATTTTCCTTGTCTTAAAAATGCCATTACTGTGTCATACAGTTTGCATCCCATGTATTTTTGTAACTCATCTCCAAAATGGTTCAACCTCTGAGAAGTAACTAGCTATAAATCCAGCTAAATCTGTATTTCTAACAGGCTGTCTTCTCAGAATCAACATGGTTTTACACAGTCAAAAATGAAAAAGTCCTCTAAATTATGACAGAAAGTCGCTTTGTGTGCAGCATACCGCATCTTGCTAAAACATGGACATTTCTTCTCAAAAAGTAGGTTAAGTATAATCCTGCCCAGCCACCTCATGTGGTAAAAATTGTGTCTGAGTATTGGATGAACTGGAAAATTACCAGGCTGAGGTGATTTATAGTGAAGACCTTCACTCCTTTGTTATCAGACAAACTTCTTTCTGTCTAAAAGAGACCTCAGGCTCTAATGTCCAAGTGATTAATTTATTTTGTTATGTAACCACCTCCTCCAAGGGGACAAGCTGAGGTAAAACTCAACATATTGGGTCCTTAATATCAAACAATCAGAGATGCTGAAGTAACAGAAACATACAGAGTTTTCTCACTTTTCTGAGGCCATATACAACAAAAAAGTCTAATTTTGGCTACGCAAGCTGAAAAGATATCTGAAGTTTCTTTTCTACAAAATAAAAGCAATAGCATATCTTTGTCACTTAGATAAAATGTATGTTGAGAAATAGGATTGGATACTCACAGGGAATGTTACAGATATGCAAAGGTTTTTGTACAATAATGTATGTTGACTTAGTAAATGATATATCACATAAAGAAAACTAATTTGGTATAGATATTAACTGACACTGATTTGCAACTTGCAAATATTGAGATTTTGATTCTAGTCTTTGAAACTGTAAAAAAAAAAAGTTTCAAGATCTTTTAAATTTGCATAAGGTGTGGAGACAAATTTCCTTCTCAACTTCTTTGCTTATCTCTATCTCCAAATGGATTGTCATTCACCTTTTAGCTTGTGTGTGTTCTACATGGTTCTTTTTCATCTTTTTTATAGGTCTTTGCAGGTATCCAAGCTTAATAAAAGTCATCAGCTTGCAATGGCAAAAAGGAAAACAAGTGTATAGGTTTAGTAATTAGTAGATTGCATCAGAGAGGGAAAGTAGCAACTTATTGCAAAAGCTGGCTGAAAAACAAGACTGTAACTCCCACTTGATATGGTATCAGTGCAACTTGCAACTGGAAAATAACTTCATAAAGGGTTTATTTTATCAGAAAGTGGTGGTTTTTGGCCTTTTTGGTTTTGAGGGTTTGTTTGGTTTGGTTTTGTTTTGGGGTTTTTTTTTCTGGAAGGATAAAAAGACCCCAAGAACTTCTAGGAAAGGCAGGAGACTGTGTTTTGCACACTAGTTTAAATCTTCCTGAGGGATAAAAATAGCCTTCAAGAAAGCACTCTCCTCCACCCTTGGGTGGACCATGAGGAGCACTTCCCACTGCTCACCTCCTGATTATGCTCTAGCATAAAAAGTATTGTTTGGGAAGCAAATGTGGCAAAGGAGAGAGGATGCAAAGTAGTTTCCCGAGGCAGGAGGGGCAATGTGTGAAACAGATGGATGGTTCCTCATCACCAGGAAATTCTAATGCTGTTTTGTGGTCTGGATTTGGCAAAGGATTGTGGTGTGAGGAGCAGATGGAGGCATCCATCCTCTGTTTTTTATCCGTGGCCTGCCACACAGCCAGAAGCTGCTGCTGCCACTCAGCAAAAAAAGACAAGCCTGGATGCTGCTGCCTTCTTCACACTGACCTAAGATGTTCGACATTTGATATGAAAAAAATGCTGGGCTAAAGAGAGTCAAATGGGCTTTCCCCAGTTGGTTTGGGCTGGTTAACCACTTGTTTACATGAGGGCTCTGCAGCTCTGCCTGCTCTGTTTGGATAATACCCATCTGTCAAGCACTCATGACTGATATTTTAGTACAGTTAGAGCTATTTGTCACGATTATCCACCAATTCCTAGGGCAGAATGCAGTGAATCACCTCTTACAAGTAAATATTTCTTTAAGAGGCTTGGGGTGCAAACCTAGACCTGTTTGACACGCTCAGGTTAAGCCTCTGTGCTGGTGAGGTTGATGGATGAGTCCTCAAAGAAGGGCACAGATCCTTGCCCCTCCTTTAGGAACACTGCCTATGTGATTGATAATTGAGTCAGTGTTATGCTAAAGAGTTGCTGTAGCTACAGACCTTGGCTCAGAGAGTTCATCCATCACTGGCCAGGAGCATTTTGCTATCTATCTATGGGTGTTTGAATGCAAAATACTCCTGCTTCATTGCCCTAGTTAATTCTGACTGCAGCCAAGGGCAGGCAGTAACTCATATCGTCAGAAATTGATTTATGCTTGCCTAACAGAGAGTCACAGCTGGGTTAGAGAAGTGCTGGAAAACTTCCTAATGAGAAAGCACCTAAAAAGCAGTGTCAAGAAGACACAGGCAGGATCAGCAGTTAAAGCAGGTGACTGAAATCAACAGAAGAATTCTCCAGCCACTCGTGGCTGAGAAGAAACTTGAAATAAAGCAAAATATGGCCAGGCTCCATCCGTGGCAGTGTTCAAGTCACAGCACATCGTGATCTAGTGGGTGGCACCCCTGTCCATGGCTTGGAGGCTGGAACTGGATGATCTCTGTGGTCCCTTCCAACTCAAGGTGTTCTATGATTCCATGATAGGACCACACATTCTTCATCCTCCTGTCTTGCTGTGAGGGATGATGCCTCAGAGCACAGCTGCCAAACATCAGGTAGCCTTGTCCTACGCCAAAACCACCATGGGCAAGGTGGACACCCTCAAGGATAAGGAAGAAAAAACCCAAACTTATTCTCTGTTCTTTACCTTCCCTGCTGAGGTTGGTGGTCAAAGGCTACATGTTTTCTATGAAATAACCACTGGGCTAAAGGATTTTTTTTTTTTAATTGTTTTTTTGGTCTTTCTGGAGTGTTTATCTGTCCTACTGCCACTCGTTGGCAAGCACCTTGGTTTGACAGGAGCAGGCACTGATGAGATGCTGAAACACATCCACAAATGCCTTCTTAGCTGAGTAAATATTTCTTTTGGACACTGATGCAGTAATGAGATGGGTCCCATCTGTGACACCATCCTTGCCTGTACATGGGCAAGAATGAGTTTAATCCAAGTAATCCAAGCCTTTGGCAGGGACTCAGTCTTTTCAAATTCACACAATGTGTGAAAACAAGGAAACTTACGTGGCAGACCAACCAATCCAGAGTTTTCTGGAAGTCCCCAGGTTCCAGCCCTGAAAAGTTAATTTCCTTTTACCCCTTGAGTCTCTCTTCCATGTTGCAACAGGACCTGTGTGTATATTCCCCCTGTTTTACCCTTTTATTTCTCTGTTCCTTTGCCATGTATCTCAGATATTCCCCAGTTTATTACCAGGAAACCGACAGGTGTTTGACAGATGGCAATTTGCCTGGTATTAATTGCTGGGAAACTCCTCACTCAGAGATCTTATCCCTTCATATTCTGCTCCTTATACTAATTGGCATTCTTGATAGGTGATAAGGGAAGAATAATAATTAGATATAGACTGAGCATTTGGACTGATGCAATCTGCACAGCAAATACCTGAGCAGCAGCAATCACAGCTGCTCTGCACAGAGGTTGGTGCATCACATCCAGAGAGGCAGAGTGCTGGTGAATTACTGTCTTCCAGAGCTTGGATATCCATGAAAGCTATCAGTCTGGAAGGTGTTAATTAGTCCATTCTCCAGCACCTTTGGGAGAGGGAAACCTCCAAAGGCCTTGAAGCAAATTGCTCAGGCTATTCCTGGAGGCAGGTGGGGAGATTTTAGCAGCATGAGACAACAGCTCCCAGCACTTTTCTCTGCAGAGGAGCAGCCCCTGACATGCCCTGGGTGCTGTTTTTGGCTGTCACTCCGCAGGTGCCAGCCCCTGGAACCTGCTCTGGGCTGTGCCTGGCAATCCCCAGGGGTGTTTCCACCAGCAGTGACCAATTTCACAACACCGAGCTCATATCTGCTCTGCTCACACGAGTCACCAGGGGAGAGCCCAGCCAGGCGAGGCAGCAGAAAAGGAACAGATGGGGCTGTTCAGGAAAAGGAATGTTTCCCAACAAGAGACGTCAGAAATATTTATTTTGTGAGCAAAGATTAATATCTTTAATTTGTTATGTGAAAAAAAACAACACCGAAATGGAGAAATATTGTTGTGCTGGGTGTTTCAGACTTGTGTTAAATGTGTGATGCACAAATATCTAGAACTAGGCTGGCCTGACATGAGAAGGTTCCTGAGTGCTGACCATTGGGATTTTAATGAGAATGGAAGTAGCATGTATTTAAAGGTAACAACAGTGTGAAAGTGTGATATCCTCCAGGTCTGCAGGCTGAGGGATCTGCCTCAGGTTTGCTCGTTCACACTTTCAAACCAGCATCCTTTTTGTATATTCACACCCCTATTGTTTTGATTTTTGTGACTCTTTTACTGAGCAGTATTGATGACAGCAGCATCAACCCCCAAAAAAACCCAAGCCAGTTGTGTGGGGGTTTCAATAAAACACCAGGAATTCTCTATCAAGAAATCTGGGACATTCCTCAGCTCATTTAAAAATGGAAATATATGTTATTATACACCTGCTTTGTTCCCATCAAGGCAGCTTACATGGTACAGGCTAGATACCAAATATCTTTTGGTTTATTTACAAACAAACAAGAGAGGAAGCAAACAATGAAAAAAAAAAAAGAAAAAAAAAAGGGTGGAAAAAAGAAAGAAAAAAATATCTGAATGAAATGACCATTTGAAAGAGAATAAAAGGACAAAGTTCTTCTAGCTAATGATCTCCAGAGAAACCAGTTAGGGATGATAACAACCCTTCACCTTCATTCTTTGGCTGTGTTTTTTTTCCCTTCCCTTCTTTGCAGCCTTGAATCTGATGTGAGGAGCTGGTCTGAATTCTGTAGTCATAGGCTCACAGCCAAAACAAGCCAGCAGTATGTTCACAAGATGTTATAATCAGCTGCAACAAGCAACCAATTTTTCTTGCAGCAATTGGACCTAACAGAGGGTGAGGATATGACTTACTTTGTTTCTCCTTATTTGTTTTTAGCATTCTTTTTTTCCTCCTTTGTTTTTTGTCCACAAAAATATATTCCATGCACTGCTAAAATCTGAATATTCACTTTTGTTGGTTTTTTTGTTTTTGTTTTGTTGAGTTTTTTTTGTTTGTCTTTTTAAAAGTTTTTTAGGGTTTGTTTTTTTGTTTGGGTTTGGTTTTTTTTTGCAAAATTTATTTATATATAAGGACAGTTTAGGAAAAAATGCCTATACTTCTTGAGGCCACATGTTACAGAAATGTCTGCTTGGATCTGGCCTGTGCAGAAGTCCTTATGAGATGAGGACTTTTCTACTTGATAAATCCTAACTTTGGGTCATATTTCATATAGCAGCCTCTGGAGGACTCATTCACCCTCAAAGATGATGACAGATGTCACGTGGCTACTACTGAAAAACAAAATAAAATGAAAACAAAACAGAAGTTGGAAGATAATAGTTCATCAGATAATGAAGTTCTACATCTGTGTGTGGTCCTCTGTTATGGAAGTGCCCAAAGTTTGACCTCTGTTGTCTTGAAGGATTTAAAATGGAAACAGGCAGAAGAGAAATTCATAGTGAAGCAGATAGGGAGATATGCAGTTCCTTTCAGGGGAAATAAATCCATTTGTTTAACTTCTTGTGCCATCTCCATTTGGTCTCTGAATTTTTCACCACCTTCTTGAATACCCCCAGAATTCAACCTCGTGCCCTCTGCAGAGACACATCTGAACTGGAGAGGATCCACTGCTATAAATGCAACCCCTCAGTGGTATTGGGAATGCTGCTGCATTTGAAGCTTCTGATCTGAGTGCACTTCCACCTTTTTTTGTGGGCCCCTTAATCCCATCCTTCATAACAGCTCCGTCTTGCCTGCCCCACATGAACCTTCCAGCCCAATGTTTGCGCTTGGCCTTTCTCAATTCCTTCTTTCCATGAAAGAGAAGGCCACAGGAGAAGAAAAACTCATTTTTTCTGCTGCTCAGGACGTGGCCCCCGTGCCAGGATGTGAGTGGTGCTGCTTGCTCTCCCAATAAACTCAAGGAAAGTGATTTTTTTCCCCTTCCTTCTCATTCTTTATTGAATTCACTTGTTTGCATGGACAAGGAAGAGACGTCGATCTCTTCTGTGTGCAACAGTACGAGGACTTGATTTTATTCCAGACCTCAAGCCGCAGAAAAATCTAAACATTAAGAGTGCCCAAGACCTTACAGAGTGAAGATTTATATATAACCCTATATTTACTATTTCAGACACACAGTGCTTCAGAGTTGGTTTCTTCTCCAGCTTGGTTCAGTCTTAGAGTTTTCAAAGAGCCTGGCTCATGGCCTAATGCTAGTCCAGGGGAAATGAGATGATCACAGTGGTAATAATTTGTATGTTGGGCTTTAAGTCAGATGTGGTTTTTCTATTCTCAGTTTATCTGTCCATATGGACTTTCAAAGAGGAGAAAGCAGCGTGGTAACAATTTGCTTGAAAAGGCCTCTGATTTCTTAGTCAGAAGGTTTACGGGGATTGTTCAACTTTCATTTAAATGTAAAAAAAAAAATATAAAATAAATAAAAAAATTGCCAGCCAGTGTAATATTAATCACCCCTGACTGGATGTTGTATTGGTGGTGTAGGCAGCCACATGCTTGCATTGCCAGGTCCAGTTTTCTTTCAATTCTCTTTTGATTGCATAAGTCAGGAGCAGTCCTCACTGCAGCTGTGCTGGCAGCAGCAGGATTTTCAGGGAAATCCTCCATTCTGTGTGACCTGGAGATTATGGCATGGAAATGCTTTTGCCAGCTGAATATCCACACAACCCTCACCCATCCTGTGCCCGGTGTTGAGCCCAGCTCAGAGTGCAGGTGCTGGGGAGGGTGACGAGGGATATGGGATGGGGCTGGGACAGTGCAAGGAGATCCAGATTTATTCCTCCTCCCTCTCAAGTTCTGCAGGGGGGAGTTAATTTGATTTTAAAGGACAGGAAGGGATGGATCTGCATGGCTGTGATTTGCCAGTCCCAATTCTTCGTAGTGACAGTGTGATTCAAGTGCAGTGCCATGTACTTGTGTTGGCTTTTTCAACACAAAAAGTTGCTGTGTTGCCCCACTTTAACCTCTGAATCACAGAATATTCTGAGTTGGGAGCTGAAAGGGGCCCAGAAGGGTCAGCAAGTCCAGTCCTTAAGTGAATGGCTCACACTGTGCTGTGACCAACTCAGGCAATCTGAAAGACCTTGAAAGAGAAACAGGGAGTAATGGATCAGTCACAACACAGTAATTCACTCCTTTACATCACCCCTTCGATTTTCAGCTATGAGAATGCATTGAACTGAAACAACTGACCAAAATTCCTTTTAGTTTCCCTGATCAAGAAATGTAATAAAATGGTAATTCTGATTCATTTTCTTCCCCCCGCAAAATTTACATTGTTCCCATATCTTCTGTGTTCACTTTCCACATCCACTCATGCCAATCAGCTTTAGAGTCACAAGCAGGCATGGAAGATTTTCTGAGGTCTTAGATGCATGCATGAATTTTAACAATATTAAACAAAAGATCCTAATCACACAACAGCTTTCACTTTTTTTTGTGGATAATCATTGCTTCTAGAAGTATTTCACCTTTAGTCTTAGAAACTATTTAATATCTGGAAGTCATTTCCTCATTTTGTAGTTATGTTTCCAGAGGAATTCTTGAGAATCTATTAAAATTAATTATTTTTTTTTTTTCCTTTTAAATTTGGAAACCCCTAATAACAAAACTCAGGAAGCAATTTTAAAATATATGCATTATCCTACTTCTTCTTTCTCACATAGATTTTCTGTGGAACAGAAATTGCTGCTCTGCGAAGATCTCTGCTGACTGCTGTGGTTAGCTGCTACCATATTGATGAGATAAAAATACAGGCACATTCAGGCAGCACAAAAATGGTACTGAAAAAGTTTTCATGCTGCCCTATGTTGTGGTTTCACTGACATCTGAAAAATTCACTGAACAGCTGCACTGGGGTCCTCCTAAATAAGAGGGTTTTTTCCCCCACTTTAGTGAAGCTGAAGGTGCAAACCCAAAAAATCAGATTCCCTTTGAAAGATCACCTGAAATGGCTTTGGGAATCCTTCCCTTTAGCATCAGCTCTGACACAACAAGTTCCAGCAGTGAGAGAAGCTCATTAGGACAGGCAATTAATGCAAAATATTTTTTTGCTTTCCATGCATGAAACAAAATCATGTCCATGGGTTTAGTAGTTTAAAGTACTAAAAATAGTGGTGGCTTTATTTTTGCTTTTTGGTGGATACCATAATGTTCTGATTTAGTCAGGAAAGAACCCATATATTAAATGCAAATGCACAGAATATGAAGGAGAGTGGATCAAATCCATGCTGCTTTTAAAGCTCATTTATGGATGCAGAAAAACATATATGTTTTATGCATATACTTCATAAAAATGTCCTTCCTCCTTTCTTTGGCTTAGTTTTCCATACCTTTGTCTCCAAGTCTTTGAAGTTTTGTCCAGATTAAAGCAAAAGTGAGATTAAACAAACCTTGTGCTAAAAGAACCTTGGATGCTGGATTGTTTCATTAAAAAAATATAATCATTAGGGGGTTCAACTGATCTATTGCAAGACAAACTCATTTGATCTAATTTAGCTGTTCTCTGAGCTTTGTTTTTTCCATCTCTTTCAGTGGAAAAGAAAAAAATAAAAAATTGGAGGAATGTGCAATTTCTTCTGCATATCAGCTGAAAAAGATGATTGCACCTGTCTCTAAGCTTCATGGATAGTTCCTTTTTCTGATTTGAGTCCTAAAGTTTAAAGAAATTGACTACTAGCTCCTTGAATGGCCTGCCTTCCAGAACCTTTAGTTTTCTTGTAAAGGTTATTAAACCTGACAGAACAATATAATATAGAAGAAGTGAGGCTGGTACGAAGAATTTACAAGCAGCAAAGACACTGAACCCAGTCACAACAAAACTTTTCCACCCCCACTCCCTCACATTCTCTGACAAAATCCTATCTAGAAAGCATCTGCCAATATCTTTAACACTATCTCAGATTCAGTTCAGTATTTTGGCTGAATAACTTCAGCCTAGGACTAGATTTTGCACCTTGCACCTAATTTATTTTATGTTTCTCACTGGTGGCGTGTAACTGATCATGTGGGGACGACTCAAAGGAGTATTTCTTCAGTGGATCAAACTGCTTTGATTGAACTACCATTTTCATCCCATTTACTAAGTTCAGTGGAAGCTGTGAAAGGTATTAATTTTGGAGGAACCCTGGGGATTCCAAACCCTTTTAAGGTTTGGCAGGACAGCTGCACCTTTGCACTAGCAGCAGGAGATGGAGGGCAGGACAAGGCTTCATGTGAGAGCAAAACAACTGCTGCCACTTTCTATGAAAGAGTGCAGGTGCTTCAAGGTTGTTTTTCTTTTATCATTAGTGGGTACTGCCTCCTTCATTAAAATATCAAGATTGTTTTAGAATTAAAGAGGAGCTCAGAAAATTTAGCAAATTGCTTTCAGCTGTGGGCTAAACTCAGAACCTGTCCTTTAAACCGAGTAGATCAGGAGTAGATCAGTCTGAATGTTGCTTTGATCCCAAAACGCAGGAAGCTAGGGTGGGAGGAAGTGTTTTGCTCTTGTCCTTCTTGTTTCCTAACCTGCCCAGGACTTGGAAGTACAGAAAAAGGTGTAGTGACAACAGATGCTTTAACAAGTCTGCAAAAGTTACTCCCTCCTTTCAGGAGTTTTCCTGTCCCTCCATCTCTTGACTCTTTATGTACCTGGCAAGTTATTCCATCTCTCCACAGGCCCATTAAGCTTTGTAATACCTGAAATTCATCACACTTGGCCAGCTCATGGAGTTGAGTGGATGAAACAAACTCTACGTGCTGAAATGCGGGGAGAAGAGGCTTCCAGTTTGAGGCTTAGCAATATAAGATCATGAAAAAAGGAAAACACATTTATTGGCAAGGATCAAGTGACTGTGACATAGGAAAGGAATGAAGCACTGTAGCTGTCCAGTTTTGTACTGTTTACCATAATGATAGTCTCTGGACAGACACTTAGTTTTATTGAAAGCTCTGGCATGATTTATCAAGTGACCACAATCTGAATAATGTCTTCTCTTATTGCTGCAATGACATGCAGAATTCACATCTAATGCCTGTGATTTGTTATCATATGGGTGGATCTGGAAGTTTCTAAGGCTTCTCCTATCTCCAATTAATTTCTCCCATTGCAACAACCTCAATCCTCCCAAACACAAACAGTTTTACACATAATTTATTTCAAGCCCTGGAGTTTACAGGCATCTCACTGTGCATGAAGTGAAGCACAAATGTAATCGTGGGGCTGGACCTGGGCCACTGATTCTTTGCCTAAAAAATCCCTGACTCGCTGCAGAGGAGCCCAGAGCTTGACCACTTTGGCCAAAACACAAATATTTTGGCTGGGAATGTGGCTGGATGCCCCCAGCCTCCTCCTGCTCCCCTCTGCACTGCAGCCTGGATTGGGGACTTCCATGTATGATCTGCTAGGAAAGGGTGAGGAGGGGATTAGTGTTGGTGGTATCACTCCTGAATATCTGAAGAGCAAAGCCCAGCCCTCCTGGAAAAGTGGCAGGACTGGGGGAAAGCAAACAATCAGTAAATCTTGGCAGCAGGACCAAGGGAAAAAGCAGTTATATTTTAATAACTTGTTTTGCTTTCTTAATCAAACCCTTGATTTTGGCCAAAAATCTCCAAAACAAACACAAACCCTTAGAAAAAGTCTCACCTAGAAATTAAATTTATCTGGGGGTATGATTGTGGTGCTGCTTCTTAATACAGGGAGGAAACAGCAATGAAACCCCCCATTTTGTTAAAACACTGTGCTCAATATGAAAACTATCTCAGAACTCCATTTAAGCATGATTTCTTTTCTAGGCCTGCTGGTTACTGCTGTTTGCACTCCATTTATTTACCTCATGTCACTAATCAGATAATCACAATATTTCATAAGAACAAGAAAGGAGTCTTAGGCCCCACCTAATCCAGACAGGTGATGTCAGTGGATGTGGTAATCTCAGGCCATCATCCACCATCCATCTGATTATTCAGTTACCTAAACCTACTACTTTGTCAGCTGGGTTTGTGCAACACGTACCAAAACCTACTAGGAAAACAGAATCCATTTCCAGAATGTGGAAAATCTGGGAGGTGGAAGGTGGATGGGCACATTTGCAGGAGGAGGAAGGAGGCAGAGGATGAATGTGGAAGGGTGTTTGTGTTTAGGTTCCAGGAAAGATTTAGAGGTTTCTTTCTATCCTGCAGGCCAGGCAGAGATTTCTGCCAAGGGTGCCACCACTCTGAAAGGCAAGTGGTCACGCTGTTGTCTCATATTCAGCAATGACAACAATCAGCAATTCCAATTAATCCAGTCCTCCTCTTGTTTGTCATTTCTAACAGGTTTACACATCCAGGGAAGTCCACATTGCATCTGCTTAAATTTAGCTTATGGCTCCTCCCCACCCTTTTTTTGTTTTTTTTAGCTAAGGACAGCAATGATGTTATTTTATATGCTTTTATGAGAAAATCTACATGGTAGAGCACAAGTCTGAGGCCAATCCTGAATCCTCCTGCTGTGCAGCTGTTAGGGCATAAGAGTACAACCAAAGAAGTTGACTGCAGAGGAGAAAGCAGTGTGAACACTTCAGCTGAGATTTTTAAGTGAGGTAGAGAAAGTAGCAGGAAAAATTGCAGGAATCAGATTGATGACTGGTTTTAAGCACCAAATTATTTGAAGAATAATTAAAAACAAATTATTATTACTATTGTTATATAATAATAAATAATTTGCATAAATTTACATCACCATAGTAGTGGGCAATGCTTTTCATTGCTGTACAGGAGACTTGAAAATGAGCAATAGGGACTCCTAAATCTTTTCAGGTTTGGGACAGTCCTCCCAAAGGTAATGGAAATAGAAACTGTGCATCAATTAATACTCACAGGGAACAGACCTCTGGTCTTCCTGCACTGCACAGCCCTGAGACATTTGCCAAAAGGCACTGAGGGATTTCCCAATGTGCTCAGCATTACAGCCTGGGAGTTTCATATCCTCGGTCCATTATCAAAGCTTTAGCTCTGGGGTTTGTTTTGTGTGGAAATTCTCAAATGAAGAAAACCTGAACCACTACCCAGCAATAAATCAGGTTAGATTTATACATTTTAGATGACTAATAGACAAAAAAAGAATTTCAGACCAGTCAAAACTGTAGTGATTTCTGTTTTACACTCACTGATAAAGCTGAATCTTCTAGCAAGGGAATATTTCTTAGCACTTCTCTACAGGAAATATGATAAAACCCACAAACATTCCGCCTAATTTCCAGCAGACACAAGAAAGGCTAAGTTTTCCCCAACACTGGAATGATAAGCTGTAAAGAAATTTTTTGGTGCCCCTGAAGGCTGCCAGTGCAAGGATGAGATCATCTCCCCTTCCCACCTCGTGATCTGTGTGCAGGGAATCCTTCCCTCCTCTCCCAGCGTTGCCTGAGGTCCCAGATCTCTCACAGATCCAAGTCTGTGAGTGGGTCAGCCCATCCTGGAACATCTTTAAAGTTGGTAGGATGCTGCTCTTCCTGGAAATCTTGGGAATGTGTCAAACATTTTGTGAGAGCAGGAGGGTGGAAAATGTTTGAGGCCTGTTTGAGAAATCCAACAACAAGGTATCCTCATGGGAGAATCTACTGCTCTGATGCAGGAGGACATCCTTAACACGTGAAATCTAGTAGATATCTGTTTAAATTGAAATTATTTCATTGTCTTGAAACTGGCTTCAGTGCCTTACAAAACACTTACAGTAGATAGGTCTTGTCTCAGCCACAAAAATGCGTGTAGGCCCAGCTAAGACAACAATACATATTTTCAAAGGCTTGTTCACACTTCAAACAGTTCAAACCTGGGCTTTCTGTCAGTCATTACTTCTGCACCTGTACCTTTCAAAGTTGTAAAGCTTGGTAGAAGTAAAAAAAGATTTTAAAAAAAGAAGAAATATGGCAACAGCATCTGGGTTTTATTTGCTCAGACTGTTGTTATTTCTTCACCTTTGGTCAGCATTTTACTCCCCTAAACAGGTGAAATTCACAGAAGAAACTGGATCCATGTCCAGATTATTAATACACATTGTAAACGGTCATTCATTCTTTTTTTAAATAATAAATATTTACATGAAAAGGGAATACTGTCAAAAAAATCCAATGATATATTTATGTTTGATTTTTTTCCCCCAAACCTAAGAAATATTTGTGTATTTTTATGGCATTTCATTCAATCTGCCTTTAAACAAAAAAATACAATGAAAAAGAGGGGGAAGGGGGGGAAGAAGAATACTTCTACTGAACAAGGTGCTACTAAAATAGTAGTAATAACAATAACAACAATAGTAGTAATGCATTCCACAGTTATGATTGTTATGCCTGCATTGTTAAGTCTTGACATTTTCAGAAAGGAGGAGGAATGCAAATGAAATTTCTGGTGGGGCAGAGCATGATTCTGGCACTAAAAGCATCGGGACTAACCTGAAATCTGAAGACAAGTTGTTTAAAAACAAAGGAACTGGAGGCTACAGCTCAGTTGCAGAGTTGTTGACTGAGCATGAAGAGCCCCCAGAGATGGATTCAGAAGGGAGTTGCAAAGAGCACAATTTCTGCTGTTTTCAGAGAGGTGTAGAGCTTTTAAAACAGGGTCCTGGGATCCTGTAAATTTCGGAGAGGCAGCATGTGGCTGGGGCTGGAAGGAACCTCTGGATGTGGCAATCTCAGGCTGTCATCCACAAGCCCATAGTCCCATCAGGGGCCTGTTCAGGTGGGTTTTGAACGATGATCTCCATGGATGGAGGCACCACAGCCTCTCTGGGGAAGCTGTCCCCATGCCCAGCTGGGTGTTCAGGTGTTTTTGCACTTGTGTGAAATTTCCTGTGTTTCAGTTTGTGTCCGCTGCCCGTTGTCCTTGCCTGGACACCACTGAGAAGGATCTGTCTCTGCTTTGCACACTCCCACCACCTCCTTTCACACATGATTACACGTGTAATTTCACATTTCATCCCCTACCAAGACACAAAATCCCTCCTTGCTGCTCCTTCAGCAAAACCCCATCAAAGGAGCAATGTCTGAGTCGTTGCTGAGTACACTCAGTGAAGGAACACTTGCGGGAACAGATGGTTTTTATCATCCTCCTTCTGGCAGGCTTTCACTGTGGGGGTTTTATCTCATGCACATGCTGGAATACCCCTGTGGATTGGTTTGTGTGGGCACAGCCAGCTGCCAATTCAAACAGCATGCTGTGGAAATGCAGAGGTCTTTCTCCTAGGAATGGTGGGGAACGTCCCGTGGCAGTCCGTCTGGCTTCGCTCCACCAAGATGCTTCCACTCACAGAGCTAACCTGAAATTAAAATGTTATGTAATCATATTGTGAGAACAAAGAGGATCCAGGTGCTTTAAAGTGCACTTCTGGCAGAGGATATGGTTATGAAAAAGAGATTTGGTTTTATCCAACCATCTTTTTTATTTTTTTTTCTTTCTTGATTTTTCTCTCCCTTTTTTTTTTTTTATTCACTTTGTTTTTCTTCTTCACAAAAAAGAAAAAAAAGAAAAAAAGAAAAAAGAAAAAAGAAAAAAGAAAAAAGAAAAAAGAAAAAAGAAAAAAGAAAGTTTTTTGCTTGTTTGGTTGGGTTTTTTCTAGTAGGTCTTTCATATAGAAAACCCAATTCTAAGAAAAACTGAGTCTATGGAGAACATAAACAGCTCAGCTCTAACAGGTGACCACTTTATTTTTCCTTCCCAGAGGAAATGGAGGATATTCTTATATCTAAGAACATATTTAATTCCTTAGACTGATCCTCAAGGTCTCCAATACCAGAGGAATTGTTGATTATTCTTGTATTTCATGCAAAGGATTTTTTGGTAGCAGCAAAGCTGATGCCTGGCTCTGTGCACACAGTCACCATGGTTATTTTTGGAAGAGGTCCTGCCTGGTCCCACAGCTCTTCTCTGATCCTTCTTTGGTCTGCATGAGCACATCATGCATGCTGCCTCCCCAAAAAAACCCATACTCTGATTATTTTTACCTCTTTAGTCCTGCAGTACAAGTTTGTAAAATTACAGTTGGAAAAATTCCAGCTTGAGGCCGTAGTTAATGGTTTGCATGGAAGATTGAGTGCAGTGTTAAAGAAGATACTGCATGAACATTCTCACACCATTCCAGGGGTCACAGCTTCCTCTTTCTGCAGTCTCAACCCCAGGTTTCCCATGGAAACCTCAGGCATCAGATTTACCAAAATAAATAGTTTCATAGAGTGGAACAGCACCAAGTCTCTGATTAATCTATGCAAAACAACCAATATCTCTCAAAAACTTCTCCCAACTCAGAATTTCTCCTTTAATTTGCTGTGAATTGTATTTACTTGTGTCATCTTCACATCTTTATATTCCTTTTGCCTTTTGCCTGCCAAGCACAGCAGCGTTAACAACTGTTTTTCTCTTCAGCTTGGATGCCCAAACTCTGCTAAGCCTTGGGCATCACAAAGATACTTTGAGCCTTTTATGAAATAGTCAAAATATCTGTGTTTAAAACATCAGCTCCCAAAATTTCAGCATCACAAACCACTCTTACCCAGAAGGATGCTCACAGAATTACCTTCACACTTCCAGTCAATTTTCAATTGAAAGCCCCAGCTGTGGCCTTGTTCATGTGTACCAATGGCAGTCTGCAGGTCACAAATGTATAAATTAAAATATATATTAAAAATTGGAAGTACTTCAAGCTGTTTCTGTTTTTATATCCACATTATGCAAAACACATCCAACACATGGCATTTGCAGCTCACATCCAAACTGGGCTCACTTTAAAACAAGCACATATTTGTTTAGAACTGACCTGCTTTTAAAACAATTGCACAATTGGGCTTTTTTTTTTTTTCTTTGTTAGTTAATGGGTTTATTAAAAACATATTTACATAGCTTAAACAGAAAAACAAAACAAAACAAAAAAAACAAACAAAAAAACCCCTCAACAAAACAAGAACAACAAAAAACAAAACAAAAAAACAAAACAGAAAAACAAACCCAAGAGATCATTTTATTATCTGAGCTTTTGCAGAAGATATGATGATGAAAATCACATATTTCACAAACAGATTTGGAAAAAGAAAGCCAACAAACCAGTCATGGGATTTTTAATCTCTTCAATAGTGTATTTGCAGTTATACAGAACAAAATGGCATATATTAGAGGAGTAATCACAGCTAAACGAATACTTCTTTGTAAAATCAAGTGTCCCAGCATAATAATTTTATGCTGATTATTAAAATTAGGCTGATTATTAATTTTAGGCTTATTATTAAAAAATAATAGTCATTATTATAGTGCAGCTAGTGGTGAGGATGGTTCTTGGTTCAGGCTTAGGAACATATGTCTTTCAACAAAAAATAACAAATCTGTGGCTTTAACATGTCCCCTTTTTTTTTCCCAATGATGAACAATTTGCATCTTATTAAAAGAAAAACAACAATGTATGATATTTTTTAGAAGCATTAACTTCTGGCTTCTCCAAATACTCAGAGCAGTTAATACATTCCAGAGAAGGATCAATTGGAGCAGAAATAAGTGACTTCTGATTGTTTGCTTTGTCCTAGTGACAATTTTCAGGCATAAGGAATCGCACCAAAGTATTCACTGAAGGGGAAAAAACTTATTTTGGGTTCATTAATTATACAGGGCAAAGGGGACATGAGCTTACTGCTTCTGCACAAGCAAGCAAGAACTTCAGGAGGAATTATTCAGAATGATCTGCAGCAGTGACAGAAATACAGGACAGTTTGTGAAAGGGCTTCAGAGATCAAAGTGTTCTATCAGAGATTGGAACATTCTAGCAAACACTCAAAGTTGAGCAGGACTTTAGTTTTCAAGCAAAAATTTTTACTGCCAAAATAGCAGAATGACTGACATCAGAACAGTTCATGGTATCTACACACTGTATTTAAAATAGCATTAGAAATTGTCTAAAATTGGACATTTAGCTTGTTTTTGTTTTTAAACTTGAGCTTTTTTCCCTCTGTAGGTGACACTTACATAGAACTAGTAGTAGAAAAATAAGAAAAAATACTTGAATCATACATAAAAGCTAGGTATGGGTAAACTACATATTGTTTTTTAAAAAATCTATCAACGTCTTTTCAAATGAGACAGAATATATTTAAGCAGCAACAATCCAGTTATCTGAGAAATTCAAAGTTCTTAATGAAATAGAGAAAGAAAAAGTTTATTCCTTACCTTTAAGAATAAGAAATATTTTGCCCAGGTCATTCTTGTTATTTTTGGTACAACAAAGTTTCTAAGAGCCTCTACAACACCATCACTGGTCCACAGATATTATCAAATCCTGCAATTATGGTCATCAGTGCAAGACCTTAAATTGGCACTGGAAAGGGAGCAGCCAGAAAGTCAGAATTAAACCCAAATGAAGCCCTGGCACTCTTAAGCATTCAGCAAGTGCTATAGTTTTTCACAGGTCTTTCAAATTAGTTGAAGTGATTTTTTTTTTTTACCATGGGTCTTTCCTTCCTGTCTGCCATTGTGCAGTGTCCCCCCCGCCTCACAAATGTCTTTCTCTTTTATTTTGGCTAAGAAAAGCATTTTTGGACCTTAAAATGAAACTATTTTTTTGCCTCTGAGCTGGAAAGGACCTAGCCACCATCTGAAGTCCCCACAGCACTCTGGACTGTGATAGGTAACATTAACACTAATAATTTTGCACAGAAGAGCAAATTCCAGTTTGGGTTTGGTTAATTTTTCCACTGCAAGGTGGTTCATGTATACTTTAAAGGAAATTTTTGGTGGTTTTGTGTTTGAGGAAATAAAGAGAGTTTTGACCAATGTCTGTCTGTGTGTCTGTAGAGAGCAGTGGATGTGGCTGTACAATTTAGTAGAACACTAACTCTGCTTTTACCCTTCTAAACCAAGCCTTCCCAAGCTTTCCTATTATGTTTTTCTTATTAGTTTTATTGTTTTAATAGAAAAATTGAAGGAGGTAATAAAAGTAACTTCCCAGTGATGTTTCATATTTGTTCTACTACTTTAAAATTCAGTTGATGAGGCGCTACTGAAACTTGCCCAGTCACTTGGCTTGGACCTCAGATGCATAAAATTTAATTTTAACTTTTGTGTCTACCACTGAGGTTTTTTTTTTCACAGCCAGGCATACTTTGAGTTTAATATCTTAATAAACAAGATGCATTTCAAATTAGTCTCATAATTTTTTTACAGTGCGGGAGAAACGGAGCGGGGAGGACTCGTTTCAGTTTGATGTAATGTTTTGACTCAACACAAAACATTTTTTGTTGTTTTGCCAAAAAAAAAATCATATTCAGCTGTGAGTCAAGGCAAGCCAGAACCTCCCAACTATTTTATTCTGGCTGTTATACTGAAAAAAATTCATTAATCACTCAGAGGTATGTTGCTATACCACAGGATGAGTGGCCATTTGTTTTTCTGCTCTTTTGGGTACAGTGGGAGAGTGCATTGCTTCTCCATGTAATTATCTCTCTTTTTTTGTTTGTTTATTTTTTGTTTATGTAAGTGGTTTTTTTAATTCATTTACTATCACTGTTATTGATACCTGTCCAAACCAGAGGCATCAGGATCAAAGGACACTGTCAAAAGAGTTTTTCTACATCCTGCCCTTCATTACCTATTCAACCTAAATTAACAAAGGAAATGTTGTTCAAGATATTTGCAGTTGTAGTTCAGGGCTCCTGCTTTTCTGTGCTTGATACTCAAATGTTTAACCCAATTCTCACCCACTCCTGAAAATTTCTGAAATTTTACAGTGTTGCAGAAATCAGACTTAAAAACCTCAACATTTTTTCCAAAATTAATTTTCTGGCCTCAGAGCAGCACTGGTCATTCCCACTGTGGTGAAGTGATTTCAGCTCCATATTTATAGGATTTTATGCCTGTTTTTCACAGGTGCAGCTGATGATACTGAATATTCAGTAGTGAAAGATCACATAGAATGAATCCTGTATCATCTCCATAAAAGATGAAGGCAGAAAACCAAGTAATGAACCCTGATTTTTGGGTTAGAAAACCTGAAAGGGCTGAGTCACATTCTGATTTCTGGTATGACAATGTGAAGTAAAAGATCACACAGCCTTAAAAACAGTATCATGGCATTTGTAGCAGACGAAATTCACAACTCTTTGTGGTGAAGTTAGAATCCAGGGGAAAATTCATAATTCACCATCTCCCCATAGCTTCAAACTGAGTGTTCTACCTCAATTAGAAATGGAAAACAATGTTTTTAATGAGTAACCATGCAAATTGTTTAACTACTGTGACATTGCTAACCTTTACATTCATTAAAATTGCACTCATTTTATTGAAATTTTTTTCCTTTTCTGACCTGATTTCATGCTCTGGAATCTGATGCAAGAATAAGACATCCCAAAAATCAGCAATCAAACAAAACCTGAGGAAGAAGTAAGCTTTTCCATCTGTAAGCCTCAACTAAGAGCTGCTCTGGTATCTCCCCAGTGAGGACAGCCTGGTGTGGACAGTTGAGAGACAATTTCTAAAGACTTTATAATTGTCATAGCTTGCTTTCTTTTTTGACTAATCTAGAGACTGAACATTGTAGTTGATTAAAAATTGAAATGCAAAGCATTAAGAGCTTGATGGAATTAATATTCCCTGCCATTACTGAGTGAAAAAAAGAAACTAAAGAAAACTTAAAAAAAGCCAGAAATTTAGATTTGGTAAAAAAACATCTAAGACAGCACACATTTACCATTCCTTGGGATGATCATACAATTAGCTTTCTGTGGATTTTGGGCTGGGTTTTGTTTTGTTTTGTTTTGGTTTTTTTGTCTGTTTTTGTTTTGTTTGCTTTTGGTTTTTGTTTGTTTGGGGTTTTTATTATTGGTTTGGAGTTTTAGGTTGGTTGATTGGTCTATTGCCATGGGTTTTTGTTAACAACTTTGACTTTCCAGAAAACATCTCCACCTGCATGCTTTGCCCTCCTCTCCATGACTTTTCTGGACAATTATTTCCTTGTACTTTTCCTGATCCTTATGTTTGCATTTATCATTCCCTCCTATCTCCCAAGCTTTAATTTCCTGCAGGATGGTTGCTTTGCTCTCTAATGAAATATTTCTGGAGCCTGATGGTAGCTCTGTCATAGAAGAGAAAACCCTGTGGGACATTTAGGATACAGGGGCAGCTTTTCAGCAGGCTGGATCTGTAGTGACTCTCACTTTAGGGGCCTGCAAACACCAGTTGCTTTCCCTGAAGAGTGGGGAAAAAACCCCAAGAGACAGAGCTGAAGCCTTTTAGCATTGTTCCCTGTCTCTTTTTTAGCTTTTGACATTCTTGTTTCCCAGCACCATTTCTTTCCAGCATCCACATGTATCACAGTGGGTTTTGCTCACACCAAAAAGGAGTTTAAAGCTTTGTCTTTCACAGACACAACCTCTTATCACTTCCAGACACTACCCATGCCCTTTTCCCTTTTGGGAAAATCAGGTTAATTGCCACCTCTTACATGATCCTATTGCTTCTTAGATGGTGCTCACCTTCCCAGTCTCATCTGTCCTCCTCACAGTTGTGAATATTTAATGTCTCCACTCCCCAGGCCTGTCTGCAGTTTGGTTCTCCTGCTCAAACCATCAGGATCTCTGTCCCCTTTCCTCTTTTGGTTAAGGCTGGAGGGTGAGGGGACACATCTGTGACTGGGATCCTTTCAGGACAACCACTGCAAAAGGAAATGCTGCCTCTTTAAAGCTTCCATCACCTCTTCCTTCCTGTGCCAATCTGTTAATGGTGAGAAAAGTGCAGGGATGTGAAAGCTTCCAGCTCCATCTACAGCATCAGGATATGAAATAAAACAGGCTTGGCAACTCACTGCAATTTTTTCCCAAGTAAGGCTGAAATCCTTAGAATTCAAGGATGGAAAACTTCAAGACTTGTTGCCACCACATGGTTTAGAGTTTCAGAAAAAACCCAAAACCTTCCTGTGGAGCTCCTAAGAGTGGCAATGTTGTTCCTGCTGTCCCTCCACACTTTGCCCTGGAGAAGCAAACTGATATTCACCAGCTTGCTTTAGCAAGGAAGACAAGATCGATCATCCTGGAGTGCATTTTGCCATTTTGTAGCTCAGACTAAATTCAAAAAAGAAGAAAGAAGAAAGAAAGAAGAAAGAAAGAAGAAAGAAGAAAGAAGAAAGAAGAAAGAAGAAAGAAGAAAGAAGAAACGAGAAATGAGAAAGAGGCTTCAAGAAGAAGAAGAAAAAACATTATCTCACTTGGTTTTGAGTCAGATTCTCCAGAATCCTCAGGGAGCAGAAGAGCAAACAAGACTGTGTTCAGAATGTTCCCGTTCATGAGCTGGGCTCAAACAAATGCACCAGAGCAAATAAAAACACACTCAAATCCAAAAGCAAACCTATCCCCTGAAAGCCAGGACACTGACTGGGGTTATAAGGGAGCCAGAAAAAAGCAGGAGAAGGTATTCTGGTGTGGAGGACACCCATGCTATGACATGGAGACCAAGAGGAGAAGGACTTTGACCCTCACCACTGGATTAGTGTGGAAAATTGTAAGAAAATAATTTTCCCTTGCAAATTCTGGGGCTGATTCAAAAATATTTTTCTTTGTGCATAGAAAGCTAACCAGGCATGTTCTCTGTCTGGGAATTTCAGTATTTCATACAATGGACTTGCAGTCAGCTTGTTCAGCTCTTGCCCATCTCTGGAGAGATTTCCAGGTTGTGTTGCAAGTGAATGTGAAATGGCAGTGGAAGTTGCAGAGAGGCTGAAAGAGCTGTTTTTGACTTGCACTAACTAAGGATATTTCATGGCTCAACAGGAAGGAAGAAGGTGTGGGATATGATGCTCACAGTTTAGTCTCCACAGTCACAGAAGTTGCAGTAAATCTTTAAGTAGCTTCCCTTCCACCACCTAATCCGCTTTCATTTAATTTTATGAAATATCAGTAAGTGATAATTAATTTTAAGAGGTGTTTTGATTTCCTCAGAATCATGGCACGCATGCAAATGCAGAAAATGGACTGCAACAGCCCTCTTGACTATGACATGGTTTGTTATGGAAAAACAATTAACGAGAAGCAATGAAATCCGATTTCTTTAATCTGTCTTGTGATGAAAGCTTCCCTGATGTGTACTTGTCTTTCTGGAAGCACTCAGGGCTGCCACTAATCCTTTGCATTCTTTAGAGAATGCTCATTGATTTAACTACCATCAAATGTAATTATGTTGTCCACAGGTATGTTTGTCATGCACTTACACTGACGTATCTTTGAGGCCATTAAGTAATTTATCCTGAACATGGAAGGATAAGAAGGGATCATCTAAAGCTGTGTTTCTGCAGCCTCCTAGATGCCTTTGACCTCACTTTCTGCTGCACAGGTTTTGTAATCACATGGAGGCAGGTCAAAACAAACCACTCTTCAGACACCTTGTAGGCCCCACATCCAAATTTAAAAATAAACACAATTGCACTAAACGGCTGAAGACTTGAAATTTTAATCTTAATTCTGCTTAATTAGACCAAAACTAGATGTTGGTAATGTGTATCTGCCATCTAGTTTGCTCATGGGTGTTAGAACAGAATGAATTAAAATATCATAGAATGGTTTGGTTTGGAAGCAACATTAAAGGTCCTCCTTTGCCATGGGCAGGGAGACCTTCCACTAGACTAGGCTGATCAGGGCCCCATCCAAACTGGCTTGGAACACTTCCAGGGATGGGAGATTAACTTCTCTGGGCAATCTGTTCCAGTGCCTGACCGCCCTCACAGTAAAGAAACTCTTCCTAGCATCTAATCTAAACCTTCTCCCTTTTGGTTTAAAACCATTCTGCCTCATCCTGATACCACTATCTGCCTGGTAAAATGCCCCTCTCCCTCCTCTTTAAAAGCCCCCTTCAGGTACTGGAAAGCTGCAGTGAGGTCTCCCTGAAGCCTTCTCCTCTCCAGGTTGAACCCAAACAGTCTCAGCCTGTTCTTATGGAAGAGGGCTCCAGCTCTTTGGCTCATGTCCACCTTTATGTCCAGCAGAAGAATCCCCAAATCCTTCTCCACAGGGCTACTCTCAATGAATTCTTCTCCCTGTCTCATGCCTAGGATTGCCCTGACCCAGGTGCAGCACCTGGCACCTGGACTTGAACTTCCTGATGTTCTTGTTCACAGCTTCTCTCTTGCAACCAAATAAGGAATAAGTCTCGAGAGCCACTTTAACGCAATAGTGAGAAAAATAAACCCTTTTTCCTTCTAAATTGAGTGCCAAACATGCCTGGATTTCAAAGAGACTGTAATCCTAACACTATTTGGAAAGAAGGTTGAGGAAGATCTGCCCCCATAACAACTTCCCCAACTGTGGTCATGCATTTCCCTCACTGTCAGCAACTCAGGAACAGATGGAATTGAATTCCAGCCTCTTGATAAGAGGAGAGTCCAGTCCCACTCCCTCAGTGGTTTGTTCTGGTGCAAGGGAATGAGAACCTCTTGCTACTGTTGTTTACCTGACCACATAAATAGTGTTTATAGATTTCTTTGGGGCTATTTTGCACCTGCAAAGGGCAGCTCCGCCTCTCTGAGCATTGCAGGCAAATAATCTCTCCACGCAGACATCATGCACAGTGGATAATTGAAATATTGAAAATCTTTCCACTCACACATTATGCACAGTGGATAATTGAAATACTAAAACCAAGGCTGGAGGCTCAGGATGCCCTGCAGTGATCGTCCAAGGAGGAGCTGTGTGTCCCTTCTCTTTCACCCTGATGGCTGCAAAGTATTTTTTCTGTGCTCTTTAGGATGAATCAACCATCAACCATCCAATTTTAGGATGTTCAACCATTGACACATCCAGCTTGGAAACCCTACTGACCTACTGGTGATGTGAAGACATCTCTTCAGGTCCTCTGCACAGTGCCTTGGACTAAGGATCCAGGGATTTTGCCTGGAGCAAAATATTTTGAGTAAAACAACCACATATTTTTTTTACATATCACAATGGGCTCCACATAAATGTTGCAGCTCTGGAGCCTGTTTTTGTATTCTTTTCTAAAAACAGAGGAGGTGGTGCCTGTAAGATGAGGGTTCTCCAGTTTGAAACTGAAATCCATTTCAATCTGAGTCTTCGTGGTTCTTCCAAAAGCTCCTTGGGAGGTAAGGATGGTGTGTATTTTCAAGGCACCTGAAGCATGTTTATTAGTTTATGGCATGTTGTACCTGTTGTGCAGGTAAATAAATTATTTTAATAACTGGCCCAGCTACTTCCCTGTACATTAAAGGAAGAAGTAAAATTTATTTTTTTATGAAGTCCATCATCATGTAAAGACAGCTGTGGCCCTATTTCCACGTGGACATAACAGTCTGCTTTTTAGCATACACTCATCTTAATCTGTTTGTTCTGGCATAAATGTGTCCTTCCCACAATGAAATGTCATTTCATTCTCATGGTAGGGTCAAAAGAAAGCAAAATTATCTGTAAACACTGAAATGCTGAACTGTCATTGTGTACTAACCCATATTCTTTATCAGCATAGTAGAAACTAATAAAAAAATAGCACAAATTATTCTGATATTTCAATCCTTCCAAGAGCAGCTTTTTGCTTTGCAATTATTGACCTGCCCAGCTGTCACTGACACAAGTTATTTAAGTTTTTCAAAATGCCATTTGGATTTCACATCCATCCCTCCCCCATATAGCCTTTTCAAAAACGCTCTGAAGTAAAGCAATATTTTTTGCCAAAATGGGAACCATATGATTTTCTCTGCAATGCAAGCAGTAAAAATTGCAGGGATGGTGTATGTGGTCAGTGAAACAGCAAACAAGAAGGAGGAATATGTGCACAGGAAAACAAAGAAACTGCAGAAGAGAGAAGTGATAAGGACTGTGCTAGTGTACTTGTTTGCCCTTTGCCAAGCAGAACCAGGACTCAGGCACAATTAAAGCATGCAGCCTGGAATTGCTCTCTGAAATCCCTGGCCATGCAGTTTTCTGGTGCCTTCATAATTATGTTGTGGAACAGAGGCTGCTGGGACATCACAACAAGTCACAACATCTTCCAGCAACCCGTAATTTGCAGCATTATAATGGTAATGCAGCTGCATGGATGAAAAAGCTTTGTGGACCCACTGGTAAGGACTGATTCATTGCTGAAGTCAGACTTTTTCATTAAAGTTTAGATCAGGAAAACAATGTGTGGGTAACTGCTCCACTCAACAGGAGTAAGAGGTGAAACTCTTGCTGCAGAGAAATTTGATTCCTGAGTTACTGCCCAAAGCCTTTCATTCAGCAAATAAACAACAATTTATTTGCTCTTTGCTGTTAAGCTCATGTTTCTGTTAGAAGAAATTAAGTGTCCCCACAGAACTGAAAAAATTAGAGTAGGGAGCAAGTTGTCAGATGGGCCTAAAGCTGTAAACAGACCTAAGTGGCAGAAAGGTGCCAGTTTGCAGCTAAGCTTTACATAAAAGGAAAGAAAGCTTATTCAGAGTGTCTCTGTTTTCAGAGATGCAGTTTAACTGCATGCTCTGGCCCTACTGTAGCTCCTGTGAGGTGCCCCACTCATATCTCCAACTCTGGAGACTTCAGCCAAAATTTTACAGCACTGGGATTTTTACAAAGGCATACAAAAAAATTAAATTCACCCAGAAAAAAAAAACCCCAACAATAACATATAGCACCACATGATGTTAAAAATTGTTCAGGGGCCCACAGCATGCAAAAAGAAACATGTTTCTAAGATCTGATCTGTACCTCTTTCAGCTCCCACATTGCCTGAGGATGCAGCAAGAGTTATGAACCTTGATGTTTCATTAAAAGATTAGCAGCAGCATCGACTGGCTGCACTGGAGAGCAAATGAAAGCTGAGATATTCCATGATGCTGAGATAAGAGAATGACTCTCCTGTGTGCATGAGTGGTTGTGCTCCTCTCTTCCATCAGGAGAGAGGGAATTTTTGCAGTGGAAACCCAGTGCCTGATCAATACCTGACACTAATGATGCCTTAGGATTTTAGCTTTTGTATTTTTCATGTATTTGTAATCCTGCAATTCTTTAGTGTTTAACTCTAAACTCCACATACACTGTTGGATGCTGCTTTCCCATCTTGGTCAGACACAGCAATTCCTCTCCAGGCCTGGGAATCAAGGACACCTCACTGCCTCAGGCCTGAGAGATATAAACAAATGTGAGCTGGGGGGGAGCAAATGTGGGGTAAATTACTTCATTACCTGCAGCTGTAATTGGAAGATTAACCTCCCATATGCAAATGGACCAAACTTATAAAAGTCTGAAAACCCATGATCCTTTTTTTGGGTGCAGCCCCTGGTGGGGCCTTTGTCTGCCCTAAATCTACCTGAAGGCCCTTCAATAAATATAACAACTTTTTATTCCTTTCATTTTGTTTGGCCCCTGTTTTTGGGTAGTCCCAACAAGGCATCACTAGCACCCTTCTGGGGCACACTGGAAGTCACACAGCTGCCTGAATTCTCAGTTCCTGCCACGCTGGTGAGCAGGGGAGGAGAAGAGGAGCTGCCCCAGCGGAGGAGGAGACCACGGAGGACGCGGAGCTGTGGCTGGATGAGCTGCATGTTGAGGAGCCAGAGCTGTCCTGCAGGAATTCTTCCAGCTGGCACCAGATAAAGCAGCCCTGCAGCTATTCTGATTTTCACTGGAGGGGTGGCTCTGAGCCAGGTGCTGGGTCTGAAGAGGCCTGAACCCAGCAAGTTGAGTATCAAGTAATGTTAAAGAGGAAAGCAAAGCAAAGGTGCTTATCCAAGTTTAACTCAGAATTTTGGGCCATAAAATGAGTTCTGAATAGCACTTAGCTAAAACAGAATACCTGAGGAGTTATAAATCTTTTCCCTTGAATTGCAGCATGTTGGCATGGACAGCAAATGCTGTTGTGGAAGAGTTATTTCATTGCATGACAATTGAAATGAATGTTGTGGAAGCATTTACACATGTTCCTTCGGATGTTACCATTCCCTTTGCTTTGATAAGACGCAGGCAAAATAGCTTTCATAGCTTTAAAAGTCCCTTTTCACTCATATTTTATATAAGCCCTGTAGAATTGAAAGTACAATACATTTCCTCACTGCAATCAATCTCTCTTGTACATGGCTATGGATAGAAATACACAGAAACACCTGGTTTGCTATTCTGAGATCTCACATTTAGGCTGATATCTTGCCACAATTTTCTACATTTCTTTTTAAAAAACACACAAGTGCATGTCTGTTAGTATAAATATACTTAGATGTATAAAATTGCTTTAAATTCCAATACTGGTTTGGAATAAAATTAAGATACATAAGATAATTTTTTTTTGTTTACCTATATCAGGGTCTGCTACAAGAAACAGCAAGCATAATAAAATATTTTTAGGAGTAAACCATTACTAGAATTAGTACATACAGTTGTTTTGGGCTTTCAAGAACTCATTTACTACCTTATTTACTAATAAAACTGTGAATTTTATAATTTTTTCTTTTTATGAATGTCAAAATGGGGCTCAGGAATGAGCTGAGAGCCTCTCTCCTTCTGACTGGGTTGATTTGAAATTTATCTCGAAGAGTTTAACCACATTATAAATAGGACTAGTCAAACTTCTTTTGAATAATTTTCTTGATGGGAGACAGGTTTTTTTTGGCTTTTTTTTTTTTTTTTAACAGAAAAGATTTTCATAAATATATTTACATTTTTTAAAATGAAGATAGGGAGTGATTTGGTTAGCAAAAAGTATGTTGGAAGGAAAAAATGAAAACATACTTGCTTTCATCTCCATTCTTCATGCTGAAGAGATGATCCTCTCCCACCTAAATCTAATCACAATGTGAAGCACAGTTCGAGCCTCCAGACTTCAGTTCCTTCCCAAAATCCACAAAAACTCTCCAAAAATGAAATACACCAAGAGGACCTTTCCACCTCATCCTCCCCTTTTTTCAGGCCCCACGTTAGAGACAAAAAAGTATCACTTACTTTTTCTTTTAACCTAAAGCCCGACTGGCATTTTGCACATATAAGATTATTCTTTGAGGAAAATTTTCTTCTGAAGGAAAAGAAATCTTTGTGGGGTACAGTCAAATCCAGTTCTTCAGCATTGCTGGTGTATGATTTCCCATGGAGCTGGTAGCAAACCCTTTGCTTCTCAGAGATACAGTAAGTATTTCTCAGTAACCCATTTTTCAGCTTTTAGACTCCCAGGAAGACACAAAAAATATCAGTCAGTATTACAGAACTGATTTTTCTTCTTTATTTTCCTTAAAAGAAAAGATGGCATAGTCAGTATTCTTCATTAATGCGTTATTTCACACTGTTTATAAATTTGTCTTCCCTCTAACAATGAGCTCAAGACAACAAGTTCATATAGGCACCAGGATTTTGTATAATCCAGAAAATAAGTGTAAAATGAAAAAAACCAACCAAAAAACCCACCCAAACCAAACCAAAAGAAAACAAAAACCAGCTTCAGAGCTATTCTGAACATAAAAAGTCATCTGTAAATTTAAAGATGAAAGAATATGGCTTATGACTAATTGAGCTTTGAAAGCCAGACTTTTTAGGTAAAAAAAAAAAAAAACAACCAAAAGAACCAAAACCTTGTTATGAAATTCTTCTGCAATTATGCATAAATAAGTAAATAAATGTTAATTTTGAGACTGCCAAAACTCCAGAATACTCAGCAGGTCATGGATCATAATTTTTCTCTTGCTGCCATCAACATTCTGCTGGAGAAACAGATGTTAAAGGCATCATAACTCGTCGAGTACTGCGTGTTTGAGCGAAGCAAAATGTCCTCACCTATGTCTGACTTTTATTTGGAGGTACAAGCCCTCCCTGAGAACTGGCAAACTGCATGTCCTAAAACCATGCCTGCAAAACCCATACATGTCAGATCTCAAAAAAAGTGCAGTGAGAGAATTTCCTTAACTTTTGAGCCTTGGTGGCACTTGTGAAGTGAAATACCAAACACAGCTTCTGAACTAACCTAATATCTTGTCTGATCGTAGTGTGCAAGGTGAATGCACCCTTGAAACCCATAATTTATACGGTAATTTAACTGTTTGTTTTCTTCTGTGGGAAGGACACTCAAGTCTGCCTCCATTTTAATAAATACATTGATGATTTTGGTTTTTTTTCCGAAGATGGGGTGAGTTTGGTGCCCGATCTGCAAGGCATTCATTCCAGGAGTTTACCCTCCTTCCCCAGTCCTTCCTGAGGTCATTTCTGCTTCCATACCACAGCAAGAATTTCACAAAAATGAGATCAAAAACCTTTCTGGAAGAAGAGGTGCCTGTAAAAAAGTGTGAAAAGGTGGCCTGAAAGTGATGGGATCTGTGGAGCTTGGTGGGATGTAAAGCTCAGTCAAGAGAAAAATGGAAGGATGGAGCAATGCAGGTACAAATCCCATGAGGCACTCTAACATGAAACTTCCAAGAACCAATTTGCTTGTCTGTCAAGATAATTTGTCCCTAGACTGAAGTGTTACGAAAATTATATCTCATTTTTAAAAATTGTATTAAGGACAAAGCTATTTTTTTAAAGTTTGGGTTGGATTTTTTTTTTTTTAAATTCATTTTCCTCTGCTCAAAGAGCATTAAAAAAATAGTGCTCCATGAGGGGTTTCCTTTCTAGTTCAGTGACCAAAATAAAAAAGAAGAGAAAACCAAAGATCAGCTTGATCCAAATTTAAAAAAAAAAAAAAAAGAATCCTTCCTTGAAAGGAATACTTGCCAGAAAACATTCTTTACCTAATATAATAAACATTTTGTTAAATTCCAGGAAATAAAAAAATTACATTTGGCAAATCTAGCCTCATTTTCTTAGAAGTTTAAAAACCTACTTTATTTCCTGTAACAAAATCTTCCTGTAAACCTGAAGAGTTTTATCATGTAATTATTGAAGGAAACATTTTGATCTTCCTGACTAATCTTCCTCCCACATCAAATCTCCACTCACAAACCCTTCCTTCAGTTTCATCCAGTATCATAAATGTTATTACTGGGAAATTATAGTTTTGGAGAATAGGGAAGGAAAGACAGAAAAAGCAATTAATAACAGAAATATTATATAATTTACAATATTTTACGAACCCACCCAGTGATATTTTGCACTGCCCCTGAATGCTAGCTACTTAAGAGAAAATGAACATTAAGATGATTTTTCAAAGTCTCTTAAGTCAACCTAAAGACTCCAAATGACTTCACTAAGCACAGATCAGGCTCTCTGGCATCTGGAGTTGGAAAGATTCATTGCTCTTTTTGCCAGTTCTGACAAAAGTTATTTGAATCAAATGTTGTACATCCAAGTGGACAGTAAATAATGGATCAGAAAAAAAATTAAAAAAAAAAAAAAAGAAAAGGAAAGCATAGATTTTAATTTAAATTGTATTGCTTAGGTCGTCTCCACATATTTATATCATTCTTCATTTTGTCAAGTTGGCATTTATATTTGTTTAAACAGTGAGTGCATCCACTCACTATTTGAGAGTTCTTAAAAAAATTAGAAACAGATTGGGTTTTTTTAAAATATTTAGAAATTTGCAAATCCAAAGACGTCACCAGCAACCCCAACTCTCCGTAGTTTTTCTCTCTTTATTTCCTGTAACACTGTCATGATGACAAACATGATGAGTCTGCCACAACCTCTGCTAAAGCTCAGAATCAGATCGTGGGACTGAACCACAGCAGAGAAAAAATTCAATGTTACCTCATCTCCAGTGCATCATTAGCAGTTTTCTCACTATTTGAAGAAAAGTGACTACTTTTGTTTATAGAAAACAAAACTGAGCCCTGTGAGAAGCAGGTAGCAGGCATCTGCTTTCATTTTGAGGACAACAAACAGATTTTGCAGTGCAAAAGATCTCAGTGCCCTTTGGGTGTGAACCCAAATTTGGACTTCACCCATGTCCACAGGCATGTGACACTGCCCCACATGTGATCACGCCAAGGATGAATATGCTGCCCATCAAAGTCAGAAACACTTTGAGAAGTGTCACTGCACCAATTCAACACTCTTTTTTAGTTCTCAGCATCTCACAGGGCTGATCTGAACAGCCAAGTGGGAGATGTGGAAGTTTTAAGCAAAGATTCAGAAATTTAAAAATAAACCAAACAAGCCACCGAAGCAAGCACAAGGTTTTGCTGGCTGGGATTGACTGGGACACCTGTACAGCTTTCACCAGGGGTGTTTATAGGTTTATACAGGTTTCATTTTTGACAAGAGTTTGCCCTGACAGGACTGAAACCCTCCATGACCACAGATGGTGGATTTTAACACTAGTCACAAAACAGAGCAGTATGCTGTAAAGCATAATCAAGTTGATTTAGTTTAGGATTTTTTGGGGGAAAGAGGGTCTTGATCTTTCTGAAAGTTTGTGATAAATTTCTCCTGTTTTTTTCAGCTTAAATCTTCTCACCTTCAATCCCCCTGATTTAGCAGGTGTCTTTGAAAACACTTGAAGACCCAGGCTACGTCCCCAAGCATGTGATGTTGCTGGTGAAGGGCATCAGCCAGCACAGGGACTTCTTTCTGCTGTAGCACGCACCTCAGATAAAGAAAAAGAGAGAAAGTTTCCAAAACACTTAGCAGCAGACTCTTTTCCTCCACTGCATTCTTTCAGGAAAGGGATTTAAACATCACTGTGAGCTATCCACTGTTTTTGGGGATGTCTGGGTGCTGCCCTGAGGCAGAGGGACACAGCTGGAAGGCTGCAGAGCTGTTTCCTTGCTGTTCTGAGCTCTCTGCTCATGGCTTTGCTGCCTGTCAGCCCAGTGACAGCTGCTCCTAAGGTGAGCTAGCTCTGCCCCAAGCTGACTGAGGTGCCCTGGTGGGGTGGGGAGTCTCTCAAGGTGAACAGAGCTGCCAGCCCAGCTTTGTGCTCTCCCAAAACACAACCCCTCAGGGCTGCAGATGCTCCCCCAAGGCCTGTGTTCAATCGATGGTTGCTTATCCTTCACACCTGGAAGGATTCAATGTGCTGCAAGGCATTAACCCCCCACCTTCCTTCTTCAGAGCACCCTCAGCACGGCTGTTCATGGAGCCAGCATAACTCAGCCTCCTCACCATCACCTTCCTCCCACCTCCTGGTGGGCTGGTGAAATGCCAGGAGCATCTGAGCTGGATTTGGGAGCTGGGACCGGTGGGATGGCCGGACTGAGCAGCGTGGGCTTGGATTCCCACCAGGAGGTGGAGCAGAGCCAGCACCCAACAGCAGAAATCACAGCCAAGTCATGTCTGTGCTGCAGCCAGAGGGAAAGTGGGAAAGCAGCTGCCTCCCTGGCTCCCAGTTCTCCCTGTCTGCACCAGGAGGAGAAGGGATGAAACGCACAGTTCGGACTGAGTGGAGCTGTAGCCCTCTCCTGTTGTACTGTGAGATCTGTCTTTGCATCTTTGGTGGGAAAACGCCAGTTTTCCCTCACCACTGTGTGCTGCCAAGGAGCTTCCCAGGAGGGAACCCCTACAACCATGTCAGCACCTGCTGGGACAGGAAAATGCTCTTAATCACAGGCTCTAGGGGCTGACACTAAGTCACCCAACAAAACAGAAGGAGGGAGCGTGTCAGAAAACCAGCGTGCACTGGGGAAAAAACAGACTTGGACAGGATTAGGGGCAGGTTTAGCAGCAGGGTTGGTGAATCACTGTACTCTTTCCATGCCAGAGCATGTTTAAACATTAGATAAATTTTGCTAGTAGTGCACATGCCAGTTGCTGTTCGGTGCAGTGAAGTGGGAACGTGAAGCAAGCTTCACAGCACCAATGAAAATACAGCCAGCCAGGGAACTGATCCTGTTTCCCTTTCTCATGCAGAACCCTGTCATGCAAGAAGCCTTTGGGCTGGCACAAAGGCTGCCCTGACCTGGCAGCTGGAGAAGCATCATGATGCTGAGAGAAAAACTAACTCAGGTTATTGTGCCCTGCTGGCGTGGCACAAGGAAAAGATTTCCCACTCAGAGATGATAGAGCTGTGGAGCTATAGCAGAGGAAGTTCACTCAGAACTGGATGCTCAGACTGGATTACACACCACTTGCTGGGTCCTTTTTTAAATTTCTTTTCAGCTCTATAGGCTATGAGGGAGGGAAGGCAGAGTAGAGGGGAGGAGAGGTCAAAGAAGATCCCAGCAATGGTGAGTCACCGAGGCCTGATAGTTATTTAGCAAAGAGCATGAATGTAATTACTGCAGAGGCAATAGCTGCTGTGAAACAGCGTGAGACAGTGTGCTTTTCATCGAGCTCAGCAGGGTGAGCAGTAAAAACTCAGCTGGGGAATATGCTTATGCACTGACCTGCTCCCATGCTCTTCATGCTGCAGAGGAGAAGCACAGCCTGACACCCACAGGATAGCTGGATGTGTGCATGTCTTTCTGCTCATCTGCCTCCCTAAACCCTGGCAGGCTGTCATGGCAAGCCTCAAAAAAAAAAAAAAAAAGGAAAAAGAAAGAAAGAAAAAAAAAAAAAAAAGAAAGAAAATGTCTGCTCATAATCCAGTCCAACTTAATAACCAAGAATTAAGCTACTTCTCTTTTCCCTTGACCTGACTTGCTCAGAATCCAGTTATTCTTGTCCTGAAAGCAGATGCCATCAACAGTGCCAGCACTGTTTCCTGTTGAGCCTGCTGCTCTTTCTCCCGGGGCTGGCAGGCTGATGCTGTTGGGAGCCACACGGTAACACCAACACCACTGAAGCAGCTTTTGGGGCCCACAGGTGTACAAACCTCACACTTATACAAATCCACAAGAAACAGAAACACCACGTTGTGTCAGCTCTGGTTAACACTGTTGCCTAGAGCCTGGTTTTCAAATAAACAGAGCGTTTGTTTTTGTAGCTGGAAGTGTAAAGTGAGCCACAAAAGGATCAGCATAAGACTCCCTTTCTTGCTGGGTCACAAAAAATCTGTGCTCTTTGTGAGTTTGGCAGCAGATGCTGACATGGTGACTATCAAATAGAGAGATCAAAGGATATGGCACGAACACATGACCTCCTCAAGAGAAGACAGGAGAAAACCCTCCTACCTCCCTTCTGCTTCACTCACATCTGTCTGCAGGACCAAGCAGTCCTCCAAGCCATGAGAATGCCTGTGTCAGCATCCTTGTTAAAATTATGAGCCCCACCACCTCTCCAGTCAATGCCAAGACCGTCCAGCTTTAGAAATAAAACTGTTCTGTGAAACAGCTTGCTGTTCTATTACTTCTTTGCCTGCTGTGACAAAATTTCCCTTCCCATTTACACCGTTTCTCATAAGCAGGTTGTCAAGGTCAGGTGCTGCCCCACACTAGTTCCTCTGCTCTCTGCACTTTTCACACTCTGGACCTCAAGACATGTCTCAAATATTAATCTGTGAGGGCATCACTCTCTGAAGAGTTATGAAGTAAGGAAAATGACGTTTGAGAGAAAACACTTGGATGCAGACGAAATGGATACTGCACAAGTACGCTTAGACAGCTCTCCTCAATTCTGTCCTACATCCACAGCAATAAGAACCAAGAATTTGATCCTTTTGATCCTTGTGTGTTCAGGTAACTCAAAGAAGTGTCTCCTGAGGCTTCTCCTAGGTTAACCAAGCCTAGGTTAACTACATTAACTTGCCTTTAGCAATTTTTTTCAAGCTGAAGTAACTCCAGATGTTCAGACTAAGGACAGCGTTTATTTAGAGTGTGATCCAAGGGCTGATGCTTTCAAAATGTTCTTAAGTTTGTATTAGTACCCTATAAAGAGAAAAACCCAATCATCAGCTCCTCAGAAATCTGTGCCATAATGTAGGATATATATGCTGACTTCATGCAGGCATTAAAATTTTTAGCAAGCTCTAAAGAGATCTCCAGGATCCTTTTGCCTTGCCAAGAGCCTCACCCAACCATTTCTGCATGAGGCATGTAACTTCTACATGAGCTATACTGTATCTTATTTTAAAAGATACTGATCTTGATTTAAAGATTGGAGAATTCCCCGTGCCTCTAAGGTAAGTTATTCTAATAGTTAATTATGCTTTCTAAAAAGAAAAACAAAAAAGCCAAAAAAAAACAAAAACAAAAAAAAAAACCAAGGAAAAACCAAAAAAACAACCAAAAAAACAAGGAAAAAAATCTGATGATAAAACACTTACAAAACCAAACTGAACAAAAAAAAAATCCCTTTATTACTTTTCTAAATCTGGCTAGCTTCAGCTTCCAAGTACTGCCTTGCATTCTGCCATTTACTGGTTTAAGACTATTTTGTGTCAGAAATCTCTTCCCCATGTAGGTACTTGCATGATAGAATTATGTCAGCTGTTCATGTTTCTGGATGAAGGAAATAGATTTAGCTCCTTCAAGTTTCTCACTGCAATTCAGATTTTTCCCAGTCTCAAATGGTTCCTGAAACTCTTTCCTCAGATTTTCCAAAATCCACTGGGCTGTAGGATTAGGAGCAGTACTCTGCTGCTGCTCTTGTTTTACAGTCCTAATCCCACCTTCCCATGCCTATGGGATGCAAATACCATATTTTCTGTCTTGATTACAGCCTCACTCCAGGAACACTTGTTCACATGTGTTACCTGTCACACCCCAGCTCTGTCAGGAGTCAATCAGTTCTAGGTTCCAGCAGTCCCTGTTAAAATTCCACACATCACTTTCCCATGTAAATTTTTGGCTGTGTTTTGTTTGGCTGTGTGGAAAAATTCTCTGGTTGTGAGAGTCTATCTACCTGAGGAAGTCACATGTATCTCCACAGTTTAATTCTCTCACCAGAAGTTCTTGTCACCTAAAGGTTTTTGAAGGAGTTATTTTGCTTTTAAACTGTTGTTATTGTTTTTATCTAACAACATTAATCAGCAACATCTGTTTTCTGTTAAACATGTATTTCCTTGCCATACTTATATTAGCACTTATAAACAAGGAACAGACCAGAAAGCAAGTTCAAGCAAAAGTTATATATTTAATACAAACCTTCTATCCATTTTTTCTTTTTCCCTTTTTTGTTTGTTTCTTTATTTCCCTCCATAAATTATTTGGTAGTTGTTGTTTAAAAATCTAACAATATTTTACCAAACATTGTTACATGCTTTGTCTCTGGGGAATTCAAAATTTTTGCCAGGCAAGTTAAAAATAAGCTGGTTTGGATAAGATATAAGAAAGAAGGATTGATATTTTATATTTTTACCACAATAGGACTGAGTACCAAATTGAGTATGCTTGTGAGCATGTAAAAATATGATTGAAAAACAGTTATAATCCTTCTTACCAGTTCTGTCACATTTTTGCAATTTCTAAACCTCTTTTTATCCCATCTCTGAGCTTTATATCTAGATTTAATGACAATGAGAGTCCTAGCACACTATCATCGCTCTTCCACACACTGCTGATTTCAGAGTTAAGATTGAACTCAACCCTAATAGAGCTTCAACAAGAGACTCAAATCCCTTTTCCACCTGGAATTATGCTCCATGAAAAGTAACAGGGGAACATTTCAATTCACAAAACTCAGCACTTCTTGCCATCCAATGCCATTGGCATTCACAGGGACATCAACTACAATGGTTTCAGAACTTGAGTCCTCAGGATCTCCCCTTACTTCAAGAATTTAGTTCTCAGCCAGATGTAAAGAGAAGAGGATATTTGAAGCCCCAGATTTAAGGCATCTGAGGATGTGGATACTCAATATCCTTGAGGTGAAAACAAAGCAAAACAGGGTCACTTCATTTTCTACACTTCTGGTTACAATGCCTCAGTTTCCACAGAGTTGTTTAACAAAATTTCTTCTCCAAGTTCACACTGCAAGAGTTGATGAAGACATGTGCCCACTCAGGAACAGCTTTCCTGTTTTCTAGTGCCCAGAGGTTTCCATCCCAGAGCTCCTGTGCAAAAGGGCTCTCAAGGAAGAGAGAGAAATATCTGTTACAGTGATCTGACACTGGAGCATCTGCTCCCAGAATAATGTTCTCCTGGCTGAGATCCTAGGAGACTGGACAGGCATCATTACAAAAATCTGGAGGAACAGTGCCAAGAGATTTCAAAAATCAGTGTAGCAAGAAGAGCTGATCACAGCAAAGGAGTCCCTCTCCTTCGCCAGCATATGTTGGGTGGTGAGTCTCAGTAATATTTTTGTTATTGAAACAATTCTTCTGGAAAAACTTGTGGGTTTGCTGGCTTGGAAACCAGAGCAGTTATGAGCCCTGTGTAGCTTTATCTGCAAGATGATCATGTGTGGAAAATGAACAGATGATGACCAACACTGACCTCTCTTCATCACATGTTTTTCAGAGTGGTCAAGCATATCAAAATAGAAGGAAACTTTTGGACCTTCTTCAAAAACTCTACGGAATAAATTGCTTGTCATCCTTGGGAATATGCATCTCAATGGGTTTTGGTAGGAAACTAGAGGGATGAACAATCTATACATGTAAAACTACCTCTTCTGCAAATATGTTTCATAAAATGAAATAATGGTATAGCTTTAGCAGTTTCTTTTCGTGTTGATTAGAGGAAAAAAAAAATATTTTCAGGCATGTGGAATTTTGAAACATTCCAGACCATCCAGACTTCAGTCTTAATAAATGCACAAAATGTCTCTGGCACCATTTGCAGTATATGAGATAAAGCAGGTATTTTGAAATAGTCATCTTGAAGTGAAAATTAAAAGTTGGATATAAAATGTGAAGCTCTATTGAGGAAGGGCTTGGAAACCAAGCTTATCTTTGTTCAAATATTTATGAAATTGGAAGGAATAAATTCTATCTTACCTCTCCTTCTAATAGTGTGATTAAAGCAAGAAAAAACCTCCCATGAAATAATACCTTCAAGGTTGTTTTTCAGCATTCACTCAGTATTTCAGAAGTGAAAAGCTTTGCAGTACACAAAGAATTTTTCTGGAGACATCTCTGGAACTCCAGACAATGATAATGGTTTGTCCATTCAATACAAATTTCTGTAAGGTACAAAACAAAATAAGTAGGACTGACAGATACTGTAAACCTTACACATTTTATTATGCTAAGTGTTCTTTTCCTTGCACATTTTGAGTGAAAAAAAATAGTATTATACTTAGACTAAGCACATCTTCACCCTTATCCAACATTCTTCATGGATGCAGTTGAATTATGGTTAATTCCATTAGGACTGTACTCATTATTCACACATCCCCTCTTGTTTCAACAGTTTCTCTTTATGACTGTTCATTGTCATAAAAAATGAGGTCCCGTGACCTAATTTGGTTCTTGGAAGAGCTGTTGGCCATCCCATCTCAATAACTGAAAATATCATGGTCAAAACACCTTTCCTTTTCTTCGGAACCCTTAAGAGGTTCATTAGTGGCTCTCAAGGTAGAAAATAAACGAGTTAAGACCAGAGTGTGTGCAGGCATCTCAGCATGGAGGTTACTCATGCATGTTGCTAATAAACATGGTCAATGTTGAAAGATCGTTGGCAACCTCCCAGGCAGGTGGGACAAGAGATGGAACACAAAAAGCCTGGCACCACCCAATTCTCCAGAAATACCCTGATTTCCTGCTATCATTTCTTATCAAAGAATGTTTGCCTTTAACTCAGGAGGGTGTGAGGGCAGGCCTTTGATTTGCTCCTGTGAAATAACCCTCGTCCCAGTGCACGTTTTTGGTGGAACAGGATGAAGCCTTGAATAAAAACATTGGCTACATTTGGCTCAATTTACTTTTATTTAAAGGCACTGCTTCAGCATGTTGATGCAAACAGAAATCTGAGATAAAGCAAGAGGATGGGTCTTGTATGAAGATTAGGGTACCTGAGAGAAGATGTAATCACTTGTGTTTGAGGAAGAGCTGTTTGAGCAGGTGATCCTTGAGATAAAATGGTTTCAAGCATCATCTACTCCTTCTGCCAGAGAATTTGACAACTGAGCTGTGGCCAGTGCCAGACCACAGAAGGCAACAGATTCCAAAGATGGATGCAGCCCAAAGTTTCCCAGGGAACAGATATCAACAGGATTTCATTCTAAGGTGAACTGATGTTGCAGATAACCAGTGTGGCTGACTTGCAAAATACAAAAGAGAGAAACCAGCATAGTTTTTTGCAGCTGTCCATCCAAAGAGCTTGCAAAACCATGGTTTTAATCCAAAGTTCATCCATAACTTTACAGTCCAATAAATCAATCACCAAGGCTCATTAATAACAATGAGAATATGGCAGGTATTTATGCTGCTGCTCTAAAAATTATTATTTTCCCAATGCTGCATTTGAAGTCATAGACACAGCTACACCAACTTTTCACAAAGAAAAATTTTTGCCTTAAAAATATTTTGAAGATGTGAACAGTCTTTCTAAAGTTTAAAGATTTCAAATGAGATATGACTATGCAAATATAGTGGAACCAAAAGTATTTGAGGGGAAAAAAATGGCATCAGAATTTTGATATTTCTTTTCCAACTCAAATTGTGTTGGTATTGTGTTTTTTCTTTGTTTACACACACACATAATGTTTGTGTACATAAAAAAACTCATGCAGGAATTAATATTTAAATATGTGTGTTTGTGTGTTTATATGTATATATCTATATGTGTACATATACACATCATGTATGCATATCTCCATTAAATCATAATATGAACTATTCTATGGGAAAAATATTTCAATTGTTTTATCCTGATTCTAGAATCATTGAAAGAATCCTGACGCTTTTTATTTTTTAAAATAAAAGAACTGCAAAGTGCAGTGAAAGTCTTTTGAGGAATGCACAAGCAATTAAATGTGGTCTTGCTTTTATTTCAGCTCTCATGACAGAGACAGGATTAAGCAGTTATCATTTATATGCATCATTTGCAGCCAATAAACCTTAGGAATATTTATTATTTCACAAAGTAATAGCTCTGTGCTGTCTCACAGCATGTCACCATTCTGCTCTTACTAGAGGTTTTCCTCAAAGTCTACAAACAGCTGGAGTCCTTTAACCCCAAAACACACACAGAGTGTTTTGGTTTAGCTGAAGGAAACACGAAGGAAGGAAGTCATAGAGCTTGGGTGGTAATATTTCCCTGATCCACCCAAACAGCCACAGGTTGTGCAAGAAATGGGAATACCTCCATAATTATTAGGAATACTTAACTTCAAGGACTTCCCTTCAGCATGCTTGTTTCATACAACCTTTTGTTTGGTCTCAGATGATTGCCAATTACCTGCACTGATGTCAAACCTGGACTGGCACACTTGATTTCAGTAATGCAATTTTCCCAGGGATTTTCATGGAAACCAAATGTGTGGTACATGTGTGAGGGACCCTCATTAGAGCATTCATGGAAATTTGCTTTTAAGCTGCCAATGTTTCACTAAAACTGAGAAAAGGCAGTTGTCTTCTCCTTGGAAAAAGTGAATTATTTGATGTGCTTCAGAGAAATAATTTCTCAAAAGCAGAAACAAATTTCTAACAGCAGAAAGATCTGGCTTCTCCAATGGTATTTAGCATGTCCTTTAACAAAAGATGTCTCTATTTGTTATATCAGTGCTTGTAGTAAAGTGGCTAATCTTTATCTTCCTGTGCTTGGCCACTAAATCAAGTTAACTTTTTCTGATTTTTTTTTTTTTTTCCAGGCAGACTAGATAAGTTTATTGCTACATCTCAAATCAGAGTAAAATGACTGGTGTACAGATACTTTCATTTTATTTTTTCCATTTTGGAATAAAAATAACTAGATAAAATCCCCAAAATATACACTTATTCATCAATTTTTAATGTATGATACCAACAATTTCTATTCCATTTCAATAACATTTATTTATTAAAAATTATTGAATATAAAATTAAAAAGAACAAAAATAATTAAGGTAGATCATCTCAATTTTACAACAAAAAAGGAGATACAGAAATATTATCCAAAATCTATTGTCTTTATTTTTTACTATTCATATTTTAACTTTAATAGGAATTTATGTTATTGATGGTTTGCATTTGGTTGTATTGAACATCCAGTCCTAAGTTCTAAAAGAACATCTGGTTTACATGCTTCCTTACCTTAGGACACATGCACATTTACCACTAAAAATATCATCTTGTGGCAAGGTGATTTTTGTATTCAAAAACTGTAGGTGGTTCTATAGATATCTTAAAACAGAGAAAGCACTGGGAGGGGAGGTTTTCTAGTTTTGTTCCTATCCAATGAAAAAGAATGGGTTGATATTTTACAGATTAGGCAGAGAGAGAGGTCTTCAATTAATATCTTTTATTAATATAATATAAATAAATATATTTATTAATATCTGCATCAATGTTTCATGAGAAATTGGATCTCAGCAGCTGCCTAACACCATATCAGCACAAGAGTTAAAATCTTCGGTGTGGAAAGGCCTCAGACATACTGGGCTAATAAATTTCTAACCAAGACAGAAATGTTACTTTTCCACAAGAAAACTAGAATGTGTAAGATCCTATTTTCTGGATTATCTCATGTCATTTGACAGCAAATGTTATATTAAATTCTTATTTTATTCTTATTATCTTCCAAAATAGGGCAGACCCCTTGGAAGGTGTTGATTGGCTTCACACAACTCAATAAGCATATCTGCAAATGCTTTATAAGTAGGTCCTGACTAAAATATGGGGAGGGGGCTGTTGAGACATTTCAACTATAAAATTACATTCTTCCACCACTTGGGTGCTGCTCAGCCTTTGATTGCAGCCATCTCAGACACTTACATATTATATTTTTGAAGTTCTTGGTCTGTGCTACCTTTCCTGACTCTTCTGACCACCTCACTCATGAACTCATAGTTCCTTACTGTTTTTTTTTCCCCCATCAAAAAAAAAAGCAGAAGGACTGGGAACAGAACATACAAATCTGATCTCAAAGTAGTCTGGAGGGTCTAAATGAGAATTTACTTAGATGAAAGGCCCACAGGATTGAATTTCAACATCAAAAAACAACAAAAAAAATAGGTTGTGACAAATAATGGAGTAATATGCACAAGTGCCTGGAAAAACCAAGGAAATGAGAAAATAGCAAACATGGGTTTGTCAAGCAGAAATCATTGTAGACAATAAAATTTCTTTGGATAATTAAATAATGGCATTGGGGAGAAATAATAGTTACGAAGTGTCTTGTACCCAAAGAGCACTACTGACATAGTTTCACTGTGATTATTTTGATGTTCTCCAGGAGTGGAACATGAATGGTGAAATGGGGTAAAAAAGCTTGGGAAGAAAATCCATTAGGCACAGTTCATTTTCAGAATGATTGGAAGCATGAGAAAACATTCTTCAGGTGGCCACCTCATCCTTGATCCTGTCCAATGTCTTCAGGAACAATGAGGGTGGAAGAGTATGAAGTTCGTAAAATCTGAAGGTGACCAAACAAGAATGAAATTAAACAACCTTGGAAAACAGCACAGACAATGTTCTGAAATGGTCTGCTGAGGGCAAGTGTGATATTCTTTCCTCAGACAGGGGCAGTCAGCAGGGCAAAATGGGGAGAAAATTGGCACAGCAGCAGGTCTTCAGCTACACACTAAGGCTGGTGGATTTGAAAAGCTGGGCACAATCCAGAATTTTCAGAGATTTGGGTAAAAAAAAAGGCACTGAGAGATTTGAGTGTGACTTGATTCCACAAGAAATGAAAAGTAACATGCCCTCTGTTTTACCCAGCACATACCTAACCCGTATGTGCTTCAAAAAATATGTATACTAAGTGTTAAAAATGCAGATGATGGCAATGGAATGGGAGGGGGAAAAAAAAAATCACGACCAGAAAATAAACCTATAGGGAAAGATTCAAAAGCTGGCATGGTTTAGCCTGAAAAGAAAAGTTAAAAGGATTTGTGAGAAAGTGTATATGAGGATCCTCTTTCAGGAAACAAGGAGAATGCATTTCATAGGTAATGCACGCAGTCTCCATCTCCTGAGGTCTTAAAAACCAGATTAAACAAATAACTTTCTGAAATGACACAGTTATGGACGATTTGACTTTGACGTAGGGGTTGGACTACTTTACATCTAGAAGTGCTTTCCAGACCTATTTTTCAATGATTATATGAAGTATTTGAGCACTATCCAAGAGAAATAGTGGATTGTTTACCAAGTCATCCTTATTCTGCAAAAGCTGGTGAAACTCTATAACTGGAAGAATTAATGTACTCAAAATGATTTTTGTGTGTGAAATCAGTGAGGGGAAAGTATGCACTACAAATCAGAGTTGTGTGTGCCTTGTGCTTCAGCACTGAGCCTTTCACTAAATAGTTTTCTAGAAGGATACAAGTTCTCTTGGAAAAAAATTATGTAGAATTTAGTGACTCTAAATCTAGTCCAAGTTTGTCTTCATTGCCTGCACTAATCCATGTGTTTTTACTCCATCCCTCTAATGTAATTTCAGACCCAAGGTTATACCAATCCCCTAAAGCTATTAATCAGTCCCCAACTGCAATTAATCCGTGCCAAACAAAACTATGTACCTACAATAACTTTTAGAACCCTACCCGTTCCCTTTTATTCAAAATATTTTAACAAATAAATTAATGGAGGCTTCTAACCCAAACATCTTCTCAAGCATGAAAAAAGCTACAGGAAAATATTTGCAAAACCTTTCCAAATCTATATAAATAGTGTTTTCCATGCTATTTAAAAAAATAATAATCTTCCAGCTGTAATTTAGCTAAAATTTATAGGTGAAAATAAAAATTTAAAGACAGCATCTACTAATAAATTTGTATGAAAGAAGTAAAAGTCATACCAAGTAACAGACAGACCCCAGCTATCAAAATGCCCTGAGGATTTTCTTTAGAGACCAGCTTTTACTTCATAAATACAAAACTTTAGGTCCCTTTTAAAGGGTTCAGGTGACACTTTGAGTTGTGTGAAATGTTAGTCAATAATTTTTACATGGATCTGAGCAAGCAGAAGAAAATGTTAAAAGCTCTACATGTCAAAAAACTGTACCTGCATTGAAATACTGAAAAAAAATAATGAAGTCCAGTGTAAAGGCTCATCCTATATACTTTTCATGGCTGAATGTATTTTACTTCAGTAGAAAAATGAAAAGCAACCTGAAAAACTGCAAAAATAAGAGGCCAAATGACAAATGAATGCAATCTTGCAATATCAGAGATAAGGGAAGTTGTAAAATAACACTCCTGATTTCTTTGGAAGCAGAATTCTTTACACGTGCATAACACAGAGCAAAGGTTTTATTTTCCATATCTTTGCCATCTCTAGAATTGAAACCTGTAAGAAGGCAACTTTCTAGGCACCACAGTACAAATTGTGAAATTAATGAATGATAACTTGCAACAACTCTTAATGGAAATAAACCAAAATAAACCAAAATAAAACCACTATTTTTCCTCCAAAAGGACAGATTCTATGTCAGCTGGAGTCCACATACAGTTCCTATTTTCTTACACAATTTCTTGAAAAAGATCCATAAAATGAAGTATAATATCTTAAAAAATTACTTTTGCCAGTCACATCTGTGGCTAACTTCAAATTGTTCTTAATCCTTCATGATTAAGAACAATTAAGAAAAAAGGAATCCTTCCTTTTCATCCTTACAGATGGAAACAAAAAAATACCTCCTTTGGACAAAACTACTATAAGAATGACGTGGAAAGTACAATCTGAATGACTTTGAGTAGCTTTACAGGAAAATTAATTTCAGTTTACAGGGTTGCAAGAGGTAGAAAATGTGTAAACCCTCTGCTAAACTTTAATTCTGTCATATTTTATGAGAAGTTGTAGATAGACAGACAGGCAGAGAGACATTTTGCTGTTAGTTTGAGAAGAGTGGCTATTACCACCAACCCATGACATCATTTCCACCTTTGCCTGGTAGACATTGCTCCATTTATGTTTGGAAAATTGCTGCCACGCCAGGGATATGACAACACAACAACATGACAGTGTCACCCTGTCAGTCACAGCCACACCTAGCAGGGTTTTAGTCTAGCCACCAGCACCAAATGTGACAATGACCATCTGTTTACAACAGGTCTCTTAATCTCCCCATCATCTCCTGTTTGGGGATGGATTTTTGGTAAATAACAGAAGTTACACTGGCAGTTATTTTATTTCTTGGTTAAATCCAAGTGTTTTTTACTGACTTTAAACAAAATGCCATTTGGTTACTCACAAACATTTTGTAGAGCACCATCATCTGGTGCGTGTTCAGACCATTCAAAGCAGGAGAGCTTTTGTTAGCAGAAGTTCCTTGTTTTGCACTCAGATTTTGGAATTAGCTGAAAGATTCATAGGAGTGAAGCTGGACATCTGCTCTCTGTCAGTCACACATCTGAGAGAGGGAACAACTATAAATTAATCTATCCAGAGTTGTCTGTAATTTATGATTCTTCAATTCCCCAACCATTTCAAAAGGCAACATGTGACTGATGCATGATTTCTTTCATTGTCTCTGTCCTTCTCCCTAACAATATCCATTCTTCCTCCAACTGCAAACCATAATCTGGCTTGTGGGAGACCTTGTTAGCCAAGGGCAAGCAGATATGGTGATGACCACCTGGTGGTCAGGTGGTACATGCAGAAAACTGATCTAGTCAGAGCTCAAAACTCACTTCAGCTGAAGACTTGTTTCATTTGCAAAGCATTCCTCCAAAGTATTTAAAATCTTTTTAGATGCTTCCTCTCTGCTGTCACCAGAAGGTAGGATTGGTGTGTGCATAAACACACTTGAAGGAAGCTTTTACCAGACCAGCTCATACAGGTGAGACCACAAAGGCACAGGTTTGAGAACTTGGCCTTTATACCATCCCCTTCAAATGCTTGCTGCTAATTTATCTGAAATAATTTCACGTCTTGGCCTTAGCCCTATATTCCTGAAGCTGCAGCATGCTATCTCATTTATCCCACAGAAAGCACTTGTGACTAGAAGATCATAAAATATGTGCTATAACCTAATGAAACTTATGCCCAGATAAGTGATTCTTGAGGTCTTGTCTACAAAAATGTCTCTAAAAATGCATATGTGACTGCTACCACCATCAGAAATTTCTAAAGAGTGACAATATCCAGCTACTGCAGAGTTATGGAGTTTGCCAACAAAGTTTTCAGAATTTTTTATCAGTACACAAGTATATGTGCAGAAATAAAGATATTTATGCATGAATATACAAGAAATGTGGAGTGTGTGGCAAACTTGGAGGCAGGACTTGTCTCTTGTAGCTCTGATTGGTGCTGTAAACCACAGAGGTGGATTTATTCCCTAACTTCGTACAGGAGGATTTAGTAGAGTGTGCAAGTTGACTTAATACTCACCCAGCACCTTTCATTCTAAAGCACATTCCTTAACCTTGATTAAACCTCCCCACCCATAGCAGGACAAATAACACAGGAATTGTCCCTTCCAAGGTTTCTGCTGATAGCAGGGGTGGCTTATGTCCCAAAGTGGAGAAGGTTGATGCCTTATTCCTGGATAAAAGCTCAGCAAAGGGAAAAGTGGCTTAAGTGGTTGCTTTAGACCTGAAGGAGAGCCGGGTCTCTGGTCTCCTCAATCTTCCCACAGGCTGGGCCAAACTATCCTTCTTTCTTTATTTGATGACTTAATTCCCAAGGTGAAATTTCCAGCCCCTCAACTCCATCAATACCTTGGACTTATCCTGGTGCAAGGAGGAGCAGCACATGTGTCTCTCCTGCCTCCCTCCACCCAGACCCACCCTCCAACTGCAGTGGAAAACTGGGCTTCCATTCAAACCTTTGTCCACTTGTTGATATTGACTAAGGAGAAGGGAGTGAACTGTCTCCTCTTCCAAGCAGCTGTAAGCCTTAATTGGGGTCAGCAAGCAATAATTCACATAGTTTGCCTGTTTAAATTGCAAAAATAATTCAAGCTCTCCATCCAATAGCAAGGGGGGCAAGGGAAAGGGAATGTCTACTAAACAAATCACAGTGTAGTGCAAGAAGGGTTTTTTTTTTTGAGACCTTTGGAAAGAGTGCTAATAACCACACATTCAAAAATGTGTTGACATCACTCACAGCAATGGGCAGTGGCCCAAGGTTTACCCCAGGGACAGCAGCTTGTTCCAATCAAGAGCAGAACAGCAGTGCAGAAAACAATGAAAAACATTCCCTCCTGTGGGATACAGATCCAAGCTGGCTTATGAGCCATGACCACTGTGCAGGAATATTCTGTGAGAGGAACTGTCGTGCAGTGACCTGCAGGGAAGGCATTTTGTGCAGAGAACAAAGCAGAACAAAATGCTGTGGTGAGTAGGTATGATGGGTTTTATCTCACTTGCAGCTCTCTGCTTTACAAGCAGGCAGACTCCAGGCCTGCTGCATGTGCTGTAAAAATAGCCTGCAAAACATTTTTTGCATAGGGATTTTTTTATTATTATTACTATTTCCTGTGTATTTTTACAATATGTGCCATGGTGGAGCCATTTGATTTGCAGACATTGTTGTGCAAAATGCGTGCTGCAGGGTAAACACTCACTCAAGTCCTGGAAAGCACTTGTGGCTACACCTGAACTTCATCTGCTGGGTGAACTTTCTCTGTGTATCACATTTCAGTGTATCACATAAAATAATAATCCATTTTTACCTGGAAAATAAATTGTGTTTATAACCTCAGACATTAAAAGTGGATCAGTGTAAAATGGCAAGAGCCCTTAAAGTTCATGAGAAGATATAGAAGGACAATGGGTTTAAAAAAGCACCACGATTGGAGGATATGGTATAAAATGTGAAACAAAACTTACATTTTGAGTTGTAATGAGGGGATGGGGAGAGAAGAACATGCTTATTGACTGATAGGATGCCAGCACTGCATAAATAATGGGAGATGGAGGAATTCTTGTGTGGGCAATTCAAAGTCATCAGTCTGTTTTTCTGTTCTAAACATCCCACTGAAGAAAATTCCCTTTCCGTTTTTATTTCTCTGCCTCTTCTACACAGAGGGCTATAGAAAGCAATAGTGAAAATACAGATGCTATTTTTATTTTTGGTTTTTGGTTTTTTGGGGGGAAGG
>NC_031799.1:70504362-70519426 GCF_001522545.3 Parus major | reverse complement strand
GGGAAGGGAAGGGAAGGGAAGGGAAGGGAAGGGAAGGGAAGGGAAGGGAAGGGAAGGGGAAAAGAAACAGCTGAAGACATTGCAACAGAAGAAGAAATTTCTTCTGGGTACCTGGTTCTTCTTCCCTTGATTCTTTGTGTTCATGGACTTTTTAATCCACTGAAGATGGTGGACCAGCATGGATTGGTTATATATATTTATCAATATCTGTGTTTTTACCTATGCCAGTTGATAATGACATTATCTTGAATAACATGCTTTTTGATTAAACCAAGGAGGGAGGCTACTGTGTGTGAGAGGAAAAAAAAAACCCAAAAAACCCACACACAAAACAAACAAACAAATAAAAATCCAGAACATTCCTCACTTCATCAGGGAGAAGCAAACACATCCCTGACTGTCTGCCAGGAGCTGGGTGTGACAGCACAGCCTCCTCTCAGCACATCCATGCATCCTCCAGCACCAGGAAAGCAGCCAGTGTCCTAGGCAGGGATTTTTCCACAGGAGATAGAAACACCCAGAAAAGGGGTCCAGGTCAGAGCTGCACAAAGGAAGAAGACAAGCCAGTGGAGAGGAACTTGGTCTGGTTTCTCAAGTTGTATAGTACAAGCCACAGGATTGTGGTCCAATTGGTAAATGTGCGAGTGATACTGGGTGTGGACCAACACCAATGTTTTACTTAGCTTGAGAGGGATTTCCCTGACTTCTAGAAATAGCCATGGCCCTTTATTGCAAAACAATAAAACACAGCTCAGCATGTGCTGAGACCACAGGTTGAGTCAGTCGGATGCCAGTGAAGAAACTCACCCTGAAATGAAATGCAGACATCCACGCTTCCCCCAGCAGCATCACAGAGGGGCCAAACTGGTCAAAGACCAGACAAAAAGCTTTGAGAGGTATCTGAAACAAATAAACAAACAAAAAACAAACAAAAAAAAAAAAAGGAAAAGAAAAGATACCTGAAATCTCTCAAAGGAAGTACTGAAATTAAGCTACTTATGAAAAAATGGAAGTTTATTTAATTGAAAGGAATTTAAAAAAACGTAGATGGAATAAAACACTTTTGATGTTTAGAGACATAAAACAGAACATATTGTTTTCCATTATTGAGTCAAAACATTTAGTTTCTCAGATCAAGATGCAGAAGAAGGGAAAAGCTCTACAAATCCTTAAATTAATAATTCTGTTAAAAGTAAAAGTGATCTTTTTCTTTCAGCATCATTTTGCCAAAAATTCAAATTGGTTCATTCATGAGTCTTCTGTAAGGGGTTCAGTACAGATTTGGAAAAGCCTGAAGCTGCTTGTTACAGTGTTCATACCACCTTACCTAGATTGTGATGATTATTCACAAAAAAATGTTCTTAGAATAGACATTTTCTTCAAGTCCTGTTGTCTCCACCTCATTTTTTAAATTACAGGTTTTTTTATGTCAGGCTTCTCAAAGTCTTATTTGAATGCTTCAGTAGGCAAAAAAATAATTTAATTTGATCAATGAAAGTTAGGGCAAATCCAGCTAATTTGGAGGTATCAGGGTGAAATATTCCTATATTTATTCATCCAACCTACAAAATGAAAACTCCTGGCTGTCATCCTGAAAACCATTGGTCTCCTCTCTTTTTCAAAGCTGTGAGGTAAAGAAGGCAGGAGCTTATTCATCTTCATATTATGCTAAAAAAGTGTTTGAACCAGGTTTTTCTGCTAAAGTAAATGTAAAAACAATCCCTTCATTAACAGAGTATTATGCTTTTTGCTAGAGAGATTGCAGCCAATTACTGTAGCCACAACATTGGGTATGTAAATCACTACTTATTAATTTCACAAATATTTGTTTCTTATACATGTTTCTTATGCAGCCTTATAGGGAGCAGTGAGTATTTTACTTTGAACAGTTCTTGATGTGCACTTGTCTAGTACCCTAATAAACCTAAAAGTGTATTTTACTTGCTAGAAGACTAGGAATTTAGTACAGATTTTATTCTTCTGGAGTCTATGTCGATTTCTTCTAAATTTTACAGCATAGTATATGCAACAAAATATACATCCAAACAGAAGGGAAAAAATTAGCTAAATGAAGCTTAATGATACAGGTGATCATGAAATTAAACTAGGACCTACTAAATTAACTACAACTATGCTGTGTTGGTTTTCCATAGCAGTGCTTTGCAAGATGAAATATTGCCTGTGCACACAATAACTCTTTCAGGGCTGAACATATGAAAATATTTATTTGAATTAGCTGAACTTTGGATATGTGGGAAAGACATAGGGGGTCGATTATGGTTTCTTTTCTGTACAAGGTGATGTGCAATTTTCTGGGACTATTGGATGGCTGATAAATATAATGATGGCTAAAAAGATGACAGAGTATTGCACCTTGATAATATAGCATAACACTCCTTTTCACTGATAATTGAAAAAACTGGCATAGTTTAATAATTGGCTTTCATCTGGACTTTGCTGAACCACGACATGAAGAACAAGATATAAAGTGAAAATAAACAATTCTAATTAAGGTCAAATCACCTGGGAAGCACAAGAGCAGGAGAGACTGGGAAATGTTAATCAATTTCCTTCCATACAGACCTTCACCTGAACCATTCCTTCTTGAAGAATGGGTCTGCTGGAAGTAATATGCCACTGGATGTGGAGTTTGCATTTAATCTCCTCCCATCAGAATATCAAATGACCTAAAATAAGTAACCTCCTGGCTGAGGAGAGTGTTGCCAGACCTCCACTCATGTCATCTAATTGTCTCTGGGTTGGGGTTTTGCAGAGTGGTTTGGGGGAGCCTGCTGTGACAAACTGCACCCTCATCCTGCATAAGCTGTATCAAGCTCCTGAGCAGCTCAGAACAGCTGCTGTCCTGTGGAACAGGGACAGTTCCAGCAGGGGATTGCTGGAAATTAACATTGCTTTGCAACCAGAGGAGCTGATTTAGCTACAGATCAAGGCAAATACTGCAAAAGCATTTGCATGGTTTGTGCTGATTAAATCTGACAAGCCTATCTGCATTACTGCAGTTTAATCTGTGATAGTGTTTGCATTTCAAAGGGAAAGATGGGCTGGAAGAAGAAGGAAGGAACTGATTCAGCACAGCACTCAGGCAGCTGCAATTACACTGATCACAAACACTGGGTTAAGCTTGTACCAAGTATTTTGCTGATGGCAGTAGAAGACTCACAAATACCCTTTTATTGTATAGAAGAGGTTTCCACTTGCATCTCCTGGATCAGATGAGTAAGGAAAATTGTGTGCTGATGTGGTCTCCTAATGAAGCACAGACCTTCAACTGGCAACAATTGTCATATGGCAATTGTACCAAAGATCTGAATAAAGTTTATAACTCCTGAAAACCCACCCAAAACTTCAACAAAGTATTTGGCTGTCAAAATTTCTACTGTGAGAAACATACAAAAGCGTAAAGGTGAGAGATGGCAGGCAGAGAAAGATCCAAGGAGATGATTACCATGTGGCTGGATGCCAAAACCCACCACTCCATCTGCATCTTAGCGATGTGTGGAGAGGTTCCTGTAAAAAACACTTTGCAGGCATCACAATGAAAAGTGAGACACAAAGCCAGTGATGTTGGTGGACAGTAAGGTACCAAATTTGGGATTTGTCTCTAAGAGACTGAAGTTAGAAGGACACCTGTCTCTTTGGAGCTCTGTGAGCTTGACTTCCATCTTTTATTTCTCCACTTAAAGTGGAAAACATCTTTCCTTTTCTCCCATGGAGTTTTTGACATGAAGAATTCTGCTCATGAGGCGTAGTGTCTTGATTGGTGTGGGAAAATAAAGCTTCAGCTTATGATCACTAAAGTCCTTGGAGTAATTTTCTGGGCCCTAGTATTTTAATGATTGCCTTTAGCTTGTAAATGATTTTCTTAGACAAATCAGCACAACAGCTTCACAAGCTGGGGGATCTCTTCTTAAATCCAACTTCTCAAATTAACAGTTATTGTAATTGCATCTAAAATCATGAGCACTGAACTACCTGTTAACAAAGGCCACAAACTGCACCCCTGCCAACTTCCCTGCAGCCTGTGGTGCTAAGAAAACAAAGAAGGCAGAAGTAAAACCACAAAGCAGTCATATAACAACTTCTATTATTGAATTTTAATTATTTCACTGAGTTTTATAGCTGATTCTGGCATCAGTGGGAGATATCTGTAGTGACTTCCATCTTTTCAAGACAAAACAGCTTATGTGTAAGCGTAGTGGGTGTTTAGCCACTTTCATTTCAGTGAAGTAAAGCAAAACTGGAGCTGGGGCCACTATTAAAGAAATTGATCAAATAAACACTATGAAATGTAAACAGATGTATGAAATCAGTAATCAACTTTTCCTTTATTAATAAGTAATTGAAGATTAAAATATATAATGGAATTGAAGCACTTAAAAAAGAGATAAAAGGGACTTTTTTTTTTTAACAAGCGAAAGGCAAACTTAAGATTTGGAATAGCAGAATCAGCATCAGAGGTATGGTGACAAATTAAAGAATTGGTCCATCATCTTTAGGAATGCACAAATTAGGGTTCTCATCTTTGCAGTCATTAACATGCATTATCTACCAAAAGAGATCTCACAATCAGGTTGAGACTCTGGCTTCAGTTACATTGACTCACCAGGCACCAAGTGCCTGGTGGTGCTTGCTGAAGCAAATGGCTTTCCACAAATTTATGTGATGAAAGAATAACATATTTGTGGCTGAAATCCATGTGATCCATTAAAGGTCTGAGTCATAATTAGTTCAAAAGGACAAGACAGTCTCAGAGTGCCTTACTGTGCCACTTTATCATTTTCAGGTCTGCAATTCCTTCACTACCTTTAACAGTACTGAAAATACACTGCTGACCTCGTTATCCCAGTTTTAAAAAAGCTGGATCATGAACAGAGAGGTGGGAATATTACAACAGCTTCATTGTACTCATTGTAATAAATGGAGCCTGTCTAGATAGGTACAGGAAAAATTAGTGCCTGAACTCATTTTAGAGAGTTCAACATTTCATATTTAGTACATCTGACCCCAGAAGTCTCATCTCCATTTAAAATTAAAACATGTTAGACTTTAGAGTGTTAATAAGACATATCCTATGGACACATTTTCCCATAACCATATATGTGTGTGTCTGACCAAGGATTACATCATGGTTAATCTTCTTTATACAGGTTGAGTATTAGGGACCAAAAACTGTCTGTCTTAATTTGTAGACAACGAAAACTTGCCTGCTCTTCTGGCAAACTAGGAAATGCTGGCATGCTGGAGCTGGAATCAGAATTGCATCCTGACAGCCAGGCACCACCAAACCTTCCCTTATGCCATGACATGTTTCATAGCCATTAGAAGATAGTGGTCCCCTACCTCTATGACATCTCCATCACCTCAGTTTCAAAGCAGAAGCAAGGCCAGGGAAGACCAGCTTATCCATTTCAGTGCTGATTTCTCTCTGTGCAGCACTTTCTATCACTCCACTGCACTGTAACTTGCCTCCAGCTGGCATTGCAGGGCAGCAACAGGAACACACACATGTATCAGTTCTTTGCGGAACAGGGCTTGAGCCAGGACCAAACTCTCATAAATGGGAATTTTTCTGTCCAGTTCATCTTGCCAGCACCAAGACAGCCCTGCTTCAATTTGTTACAATATATTTGGCTGCTTTCATTCCCCTGGTGCCTCCAGTAGAGACAGAAATAGGAAATAACTGATTAGAAAGCACCATGGAGAAGAGCCCTTCTATACTGGGATACAATAATCTATAGGACCATTGCTTCTGTTGGAGTGGTTCTGAGACTTTCATTTGGCCCATACACCTTCAGCAGCTGGTCATTCTTTTTATACAAACTATTAGCATGAAGCAAGTGTGGGTTAACCTCAGTGTGTAACATTACTTAAGTGAAAAGAAATCATCAAAGCTGCAGGGAGAAGGAGACAAGGAAGCACCAGCTGTTGAAAAGACAAGGGATAACAGGTTAATGAAGGTGTTGTCCTATAAATGTTAAAGACCTCTAGCACTGCAAACCACCACAGGTAGGTTGCAGACCTAGCCTTGGTGTCCTGAGCAGTCTTTCTTGCCTTGACATAAAACTTGATGTCTATGGGCCAAGCTGAAAAAATAAGCCACATCTTTCATGGTGCATGGTCCTCTGTCAGTGAAAAGGAAAACCACAGAAATGATGTGCTGGGGTGGCTGGTTCCACACATTCCAGCATGGTGTGCTGCAGCAAGAGACCATCACCTGCACCGTGGTGATCCAGCCCCACACAGGTACCACCATCTGGTCCTGGTGCCCTCACACCAGCTGATTCACTGAAAAAAAGTGTCTCTAAGGGCAAAGTAAAGACAGTTAAGAGCAGTCAAATACAGGAAAAAAAAAAAAAAGGAAAAAAGAAAAATAGGTGAGAGCCAAGAGAAGAAACAAATAAAGTAGTTCCCACATTTCTGTTTCAGTTTACAGTGATGTCATGTAAAGACAGAAGGAAAACAGAAAGTTTTTGCAGCTTTTTAAAAACTGGCAGTCACAAGGAGGAATTTGCCACAGTAAGACAGGTAATGCAGAATCTGAGATATTCATCCAACATGTACAGTAAATTTCAGAGAAGACTAGAAGTGAAGTTTAAAGAGTAAAATGTGTGTATCAGGGACTTGTAGTAACTTGAGCACAGAGAGGCTCTCCAGCCCTGTGTCTGTGTCCCTGTCTGAGAGAAAGTTCAAGCTGTTTTGGAAGAGATTCTCCATTTAAATGGCATTTCCAGGTGTGTGGAAATCAGGAGAGAGTCTGTTACCTTGCCTGACATTGTTATGCGAGTAACTGCATTAAATCATCAAGGTTTGAAAGGCCTCCTTTTAGAAACAAACTCTATTTCCCTCACGAGTACATAAATCTCCCTTTATTTATTTATTTGCCCCAGATGTTTCTTTTGGGAGGCTTTCCTCCTCTTATATTTTGTTTTTCTCCAGGAAAACCTGAATCTGAGAGCCCCTACCTACCAAGGGAGCCAAGCAGATGGAGGTCAGCAGTCACACCCAGGCACGGCAGAAAGAACTGGTTTTTGCTGGAGCAGAACTCTCCTGGCTCCTTCCCCATCCTTGCAGAGCTGAGGCCACAGGATAATCACCAAAATTACCCCTCACCCATCCCTGCTGTCCTTCCTCTGCCTCTCCTCCTCCAGCCCCTGCACCCCTGGCTCATGCAGGCCGGCGGCACCCAGGCTCTGAGTTTCAGTCCTGTTTCTCCAGCTCTTTGTTAACATCTGTGCTTCACTTGGAGGAAAAAAAAACAAAAAAACAAAAACCCATAAATTCCTTTGTGAAACCTCTAGGAAATGCTTGGCACTCATCGAGTCCCTCGTACTCACAGTTTTTTGCTTCCTAAAGAGACTTGTGACACTGCTATGACTTTACTGCAAGCTGGAAGCAAATGCTTATCATTATTCCCAGAAGGGGGAAAAAAAAAGAAAAAAAAAGAAAAAAAGAAAGAAACAAAAAAATTCCTTAGTAGCTTTAGGAGGTTTTAAGAAATAATTTTCCAGAAAAACCAATGATTAACAGTGATGCAAAGCTTGGAACAGCAGCCCAAGATGACCTAGGGCCCACTTCTGGCCTGTGAAGGCCTCTATACATAGAGGTAGCAGGTAGCAGGGTGACTGCAGTGATTGCTTGTTTATTTATGCATTTTTTAGAAGTATTTGTATATCCAACTTCCTCAGACCCCATCCTGAGATGGGAAGGGATTAGTCTTGTTTATCTTTACCACCTCACAGGACTCAATCTAATGTATCTTGCCTCCACCCTCTTTCCACAGGCCACATCTTCCCTATCCTCTCTTCCACACCTAAAAGGAAATAAAAATGTACAATCCTTTTATTTTTGCCTTACTGCAGTAAAATGGCCCTGCAAGCATCTGAAAACCCCTTCACCCTAGTGTGAAAGAGCTCTCAGGGAAATGCAGAAAGTGGCTGGATGAAGCCATTAGAAACACAGTGAGCAGGAATCGATAGGTCTGTGCCTCAATCATGATGAACATAATTTGCCTCAAAGGAACCATGGAAATTCCTGCTCATTGGCAGTGGTTTTTGCATGGTTTTGGTTCTTGGGTGGGTCTTTTTGGTTTGGGTTTTTGGAGGGTTTTGTGATTTTTTGTTTGTTTGTTTAGGGTTTTTTTAATTAATTTTTTTGAGTTTTGATTAGTTGATTTTTTTTGGGGGGGGGTGATTTTTTAAATTATTTTGTGAGGAGTTTATTTTTCTAGGGGTTTTAAATTATTCATTTGTTTTTGTTTTGTTTTGGAATTTTGGGGGAAGGTTTATTGGGTTTTTGTTTGTTTTTTGGTTTTTGTGTTTTTGTTTTGGGGTTTTTTGTTTGTGTTTTGTTTGTTTGTGGAGGGTTTTTTTGGGTTTTTTTTTCCCCCCTTTTTTTCTTTTGGTGGTATTTTGTTGTTGTTGTTGTTGTGTTTTGATTTTTTTTTTTTAACTCCAGGACTAACTCTCCATTTCACTGTGATTTGCTGACAGCACAGTGGTGCCCTGTGTCTCTGCACCTGCCCACTGTTGTGAAACCCAGGCTGTGCAAGCGTGGTGAGGTGGCAATAACAGGAACAGCACGGTCCTTGGGGGCAGTTTCAAAGCAGGAGCTTGTTGCAGCAAAAGTAGGGACATGGCCAGATTTCTGCCTGGTTTTATTCTCTTGTTGCTCTCTGGAAATTCGTTCTCTGAGGACAAAGCTGTCTTGTCGAAGATGGGCTACCAACAGTGTGAGAGGGTGTAAAAATTCAAAGTCTGGTTCAATGGCTGAATTCTCCCTGTGACACTGAGAAATGTAATGCTGGGTCCATAATATGCAACACTGCAGTAGTTTCTGAAGTTAACAGAACCCCTTTGCCAGAGGCAGAAAATTCACATCTCCTGAAAATCTGGGGAAGGATTTGCAGAGCTAAAACTTGAGGCAAGCGCACATAAAATTTGATAACTTGCTGTTTATTACTTCTGGTCAGCACTCAAAGAGACAATAACAAATAGTTTCAGAACAAAACAATGAATGCCTGTAAAAAATATAAATATTATTAACACAGTAAATAAATATTTAGAATGCTGGAAGCAATTCCAGGACACAAAGAAGCAGTAAAGCACTGTAGTTGCTGAAGTCCCTCATCAGACTGCTTCGATCAGTTGCTCTGAACTTCAAATAAGCCTGAAAATAATCATCTTCATGTTCTGCCAGACACAAATAAACTGTCCTCTGATTCCTGGTCATCACCCAGAACACTAAGTCTCAGATTATTTTCTTTCTCCACCCTTTTTTCTTTTTTTTTTTCAAAGGGGAATAATGGAAGGAAAGAGAGTCATTGTTGAGAGCAGCTTGACATTCTGCTGTAATTTACACATTTATTTCTTTGCCCTCCATCCTAGCTCAGAAGGATGAGACTTGGCACGTTACCTTCCTTTAATAATAATAGTATCACTGCCACCTCCTACCTTCCAGGAACTACTTCCCTTTTCTACCAGAGGATGCTCACAGCCAGTTGAACAAGACCCTGGAAGAAGAAGAAATATACGGGGAACCAAAGTGGGTTGTGAAGCTCCTGAGTTGCAAACAGGCAGTGGATGGGGGGCATTTAGGGTATTACCACGTGTATTCTCCCCTGACCATTGTGAGATGCGGAATAGCAGGTGGAAGGGTCTTTTTTTTCAGTTCCAGTAAAATCAGCTTCTCCAGCACTGTCTGGCAGAGTTCCTCAACCTTCAATCTCTGCCACCTCCCACTTGGCTCTTCTGTTGGCTCAGCTGTTTGGAGGGAAGGATGAATGTAGTTTTTTGGTAGCTGGGCTCACACTGCATCCCTTTGACTTTCATTGCTGAATTTTTCCTATTAGTTTCTAGTCGTATGGCTCCAGTCTTCCTTCAGAAATCAATACTAATTCCCAAGGTACTGCTCTTTTTTTGTATCTTCTAGAGGCTGCAAATGACAATTGTGGGTCAAGGAGTGTGCGTGGCAACCTGGTAAAAGGTTAAATTCATGTCTATACTTGGTGCTGCAAGAAAAGCCAGCATGAGTTACAACCCAAAACACTGAGAAAGCCATCATCAATTTAACATTTTGGGGGTGTTCTAACAACTGACCTCAGGGCTCTGACCAAGAGGAGTGTCTCCTGTCACTTCAGACAGCCCTGCCATCAGTCCCAGAGAGTTCAGTCCAGGCTATGAGTTTGCTCATGTTGACCCAAAGGTTTTCTGGAAGGCAGCTGCTTTGCTGACTTTGGAGAGGGACTGAGGGCAAAGGGAGAGAAAGAGTAACAAAAAAGGATGGTTTACTCTATATCTTTGATGGTGAGAATGTCAGAATGTCTTATTTTGGCACTGCGCTCTCTTTTCATGAGGTCCCTTGAAAAATAGTTGTTGCATGAGAATAAAATTACTTCTGATTAGTCTTGTGCAGAGGCAACTTGTGAAGGGCAGGAGATAGAAAAAAAAACCAGGGCTTTTTTTCAGAAAAAAGAAACCAGAAGTGCAGAGCACCTTCAGTAGAGATCACCTCTCGTTTGGCTTTTGATGGATTTCACATTCCATCTGGAAGGTGGCTGTATTGCTGAGGAGCATAAAGGAAAAGGTAATTGAAATGACAGTGCCCCTAATAAAAGGATGCTGCACTAGAAACTTGATTTCAACTGTAAGCTACCCCAGCTTTGGTTTGAAATCTTTAGTGGTTTTGGGAGCAAAATCTGATCCACTAGAAGTTTGGACAGTTTGCTGATTCCCTTCCACAGATCTTTTCCATGAAGAGAATGACCACTTTGTCACAGGCTGTTTATCACACACACTGCTTATCCAACTAAACCAATAAAAGATGAAAAAGACCTTCAGAACAGTGGTTAAGTGGAAGGGGTTGGGTTTCCTTGGGAGAAGAAATGTCTTCCTTCTTTCAGAGGTCCTTCATGGAGTGGTTTTAATGAGCACCAATAACAATATAAAAAAGAAACTGTTGCCTATAGATGAGTCTCAGGTTAATGTTTTATTTTCTGCACACCTTTAGCTGTGGCTGTGCCTCTCAAGGCATATCTGTGGAACATAAATACTTTATAACCTCCTGGATAGGAGAGGAACATGATCCAGCCATCCTACTTGCATCTGAAATCTCAGACATGCTGAGGAGTGTGGGGTGAAATCTTTCCTCTGGCTTACAGTCGCCAGGGTTGCTGATCTCTCTGGTTAAAGGCAGAGAGTTCAGAGGCAAAAGAGCTGCGGGCTCTCTGCCTACCACAGGCTCTCATTCTCCACCTGACAGTATAAACTAAGAACCTTCCTGTTCCTCAATTTCTACATTTGTCGCTGTAGTTCAGCAACACCAGTGTCATCACCACCAAACCACTGAGATCTCTGGATAAAAACTTCCATCAAAGGGCACAATCATGTTATTAAACAGTAACTGCGCTGTCTAAGGTATTAATAATAACAACAATAATAATAATAATATTTATCTCTTGCAAAAGAAGTTTACTTTAGAGCAGCATTTTTGATCTGCTTGATGCAGTTACTAAACAAGATCCTACATGTCCTCATTCCCCCAAACTGGCCTTCCTCCTGCAATTATGCAATCCAATTTCAGACATAATTCCCCTTAAAAGGAGGATGGAGAAGAGGGAGTCAAACCATTGCATGGAGTAAGAACAGAATTAGCTTTAGAAATCCCGTTGACAAGAACAGGACCACAGTATTCCATGTTTGCTTGTCATCAACCCATCTGGACACAAGCTGAGAACTTCAGCCCAGAAGCCAGGAAAACTCAGTGCTAAACATATATGAAGCAAACATGGAAGTACCCACAGGGCCAGATTGTCCTCATGTTCCTCAAGTATTCTTTCCTCATTTCCATGATGAAACAGGGTATTGTAGCTCCCTCAGCTTTCCACTGCTCATCAGTTCAGGGCCTTTCTTTACTTCCAGCCACAGACTGTCCTTGCTGTGCTGTAGCCCTGAGCTGTAAGTTCTATTTGGGACAGCCTGCAGAAGAAGCACTGCTGGGCATCAATCCCATCCTGGAACCTGTTTGGAAGAAAGAAACCCAAACAAGACAGGTTTAATGATGAACACTTTCCTACACAGAAAACTCTTGTTCAGATAAACAGGGATGAGAAATGTGCTAATCACTGTTTAATATTGTTTACTTATTAGGGCTTTACAGTCCACCATGCTCACACCAATGGCACTGGCAAAGGTTTGTGTCATGAGCCCAGAGCCCCTGAGAAATTTTGTTCTTTGGTTATTTTCAAACAATAAGTGACCTGGATTTGCTGTCTGCTATTTGTCGCTTGTTCAAGACACAAGTACTTCTTGGTATGTTTTGTGCTTTGCAAAAAAAAATAAATAACAAAACAGAAAAACCCGAAAAAACAACCAAAAAACAACTAAAAAACAACCAAAAAACCACCAAACCAGGCAAAACACAGATGTCTGCGTCCTGTGTCTTCAAGAGATTGAGTGTATTCCCTGCTCATCAGTATGAGGGTGGCTTCTCCATAAGTGAGTAGTAGTAAGATCTAAAGCAGTTGTGTAAAAATCTCTAAGCTGTACTGAGTGGGTCACCTCAAGGGCAAGAAATACCAAATGTGGTGTCCCTGAGGTCACAGCTCGCCTCTTTGGTCTCAGAGAAGGCAGCTACTTGTGAGTCACAGAATCATAAAAATAGTTAATGTTGGAAAAGTTCTCTAAGATCTTTGAGTCCACTAGCACAATGCTGCCATGCTCATGTACCCAAGGGCCATGTCCATATATTTTCAGAATGCTTCCAGGAATGGTGACTCAACCACTGCCCAGGGCAGCCTGTTGTAATGTCTGACCACCCTTTAAATAAAGGCCCAATAAAGCCATTTTCCCTAATATCCAACCAAAATCTGCCCTGGTGCAACTTGAGGCTGTTCCCTCTCATCCTGTCACTTGTTACCTCAAAGAGACCAACTCCAAACTTGCTGCCTCCTCTCAGGGAGTTGTGCAGAGCCAGAAGGGCCCCCTGAGCCTCCTTTTTTCCAGGCTGAGCCCCTTTCCCAGCTCCCTCAATTGCTCCTGGAGCTCCAGCCCCTTCTCCAGCTCAGGTGACAAATTTAATCTGGCGAGTACTTCTGGTACAACCAATGAGTATTTTCCAATTTATTATATTCATCCCATGTTTGAACAGGAATCAAAGGAGGGAAATCATCTGCCTGTAGTGTCACAGACTGGAAAAGACTGGGACTGCAAGGGCAGAATTCAGAGAGGTGAAGATCAGGGTGTGAAACTTGGCATTTGATTGCACTGAGGTACTCTGTCTACCGGTTGTGCTGCACTCACAGCCATGGCACAGAAGAGAAGAAAATGCAGATTGGGCTATTGTTCTATTCTCTTTCTGATAGATAAGTCAGAGGCAAAGTGAGTTCTATTTTTCTAAGGCACCAAGTAACCCAAAAGGCATGTCAGAATTGCAGTCTGCAGTATGTTTTGCCAGGTCACACTCACCTGTGAAACGAAATCAATTACAAGACCAAAGACATCCTTTCGTGTGCATAGGTATGTTTTATGCAGAAGAGCCAGAGTGGAGGCTGGGACACTTTAAAGCCAGCATGGTGTAATCTCTGCTTTATTAAGAAAAGAAAAAGAGGTAAGGTAAAGAAGGAACATTTTTCTTTCTTTCATTTTTTGCTTCCCTGATTTGAAAGGAGAGAGGTGTATATACATCACAGCTGATCAAATCTCAAAGAGCAACACTTGCCAAACCATAGATGATTTTATGATTTCATTACTATTGGTTTCTTTTGTCTTCCCTCAGAGGCAGAGCAGTCACAATGATATATTTTTACTCTCTGGGATGAATATCCACATTTTAATATCAGATACAGGCAGGTCCTCAACCTTGCTGTTGGAGTGCTTGCATACTCCCTGGAAAAACAGGACTGCCTAACTCTGAGAGCAGCAATCAGGAGCTCGTGCCAAGGAGATGGGAGTTGGCATTTCTTAGAGAGCTCTACAACACACTTGAGGAAAGGAGGTTTACCCTAGAAATGAATTTCATTTATACTGGCTCGAGAGAGAAAGGCACCGCCAGGGAGATACACACATGGCAGTTTTTCTGCCTAAAAATTCCTTTTAGAGATTGAACATAAAACAAGAATAAAGTGCATGCACGAGTAACACGATACACAAGAGAAGAAGAAAAAAATACAGCAGTTACAGCAATCAGAACAAAACACCAGGCTGTGGTTCACTGAGGATGGAGCCAGCATTGTTCCTGCAAGCAGCAGGCTCTCCTCGTGCCCTCACCCACTTGCTCCCACCCCAGGTTGCCCCACACTGGCCAGCAGCCAAGCCAGAAAAAAACAATGACACAAAGGTTTTGTTTTCAGAAGAAACAACTCCGTGTTTTGGCTGGCCATGTAAGCACATAAACAGCTGGAATGGCGTCCTTTGGCAGCTGTGCCAATTTAAACTGCACGGAATTGCACAGGCTCCCAGAGAGGAGCTCTGGGAAGGATTAGCAGAAACTCTGCAGTGTCTTGTGTTGTGAGGGGGCTGGTTTGGTCACTGGTGTCCTGGCTGCCAAAGCAGATTCTGTTTCCACGCTGAGGAAAAGAATCCCTGCAGGTTTGCACATGGATAGTTTCCATCATGTGTCTCTAGCACAGGAAGGGGAATGACCTTCCTGACACTCCTGTGAAGGTACAAATGTGTTTTCCCATCGCTCTCCACATTTGAGGGGAAAGACATCAGATTGTAAGATGAGTTAATGGAGAGTGAGTCAGGGAGCAGGACTCAGAGCTCATTCAAGCACAGCACACTGGGTGTTTTCTCAGCGGGTCTTGAGCTGAGAATATGTGCCACCATATCTTTTGCTCATTTAAGTCCTCTGGCTCTTGTTTCAAGTCCAGCAGAACCTGCTTTGAAATCTTAAGTCCAAGCTGTACCCCATCTCAGCACAAATCAAACCCCTTTCCCTCTGCAGGTTTAGCACTCACAAGCTCTACTGTGTCTTGGTTTGAAAAGACAGGTGTCTGCTAAGGAAGGCAGAAATGTCCCTTGAAATAAATAAAAATTAAAACCACCCC
>NC_031799.1:70455507-70503952 GCF_001522545.3 Parus major | reverse complement strand
TGAGCCTCAGATTATATCCAGGTAGGAATGCTTGGCTCCTCCCCCTGGGTGGAGCATCTCACAATGAGATGATGTAATTTTATCAGTTTATCAGTTATTTTATCAGCCTGCAGTGAGGCTCGATGGCCCATGAACAGAAGAGATCCCCCTGGAGGGAGGATGGGTGGTGGAAGAGCTAAAGAACACTGCCTCACCTGGATTTAACAGCTGGTAATAGAATGCATCCTTTTGGTTCCATCTTGCATAGCAACCCAAGACATCCTGTACCAAGGCAGAGACCCAGTAGGGTAGGAACTGCTCCTCCCTTTCCTGGGCATCATCCTGAATTGGTGAGCTGAGGTCACTTCTCCCCATCCCCGATTCAGGACGCAATTACCCACCCCGTGTGATGGACCCTGCCAACACTCAGCTCGTCAGAGTCCAGCTCATCCTAGTGCTCTGAGGTGGAAGTGGGACAGGAAATCTGCAATCATACCTCACTCATCCATTTGGGAGTTGGGATATTATGAAAACTGATTTGTAATGAAAAGTCATTTGCTTTACTTTACTTTTATCACCTCGGAACTTCCTGTCTGGCCTCGTCTATGTGTCAATGTGTTGTACATCAAAATTAATATTGTACCCTTTGCCATGCTGGGGGACATGTGCCACCCCTCCCTGATCTCCCACAAAGCAGTGAGGAAGCTAAAGACAATGGATGAAGGCATGAAAAGAGTGTCCTTGGATGGTAAAAACCAAGGAACATTTCTCCTACCTACATCCTACCTGAGTAATGTGCAATCAGTGGTAGATTAATGTTGTCATTTGATGTCTGCAGTTTGGTTTGTTCTATTGTACCGTTTTTGTTGTTCTTTTAGTCACTCTTCTAAAAGATTTTGTCTAACAACTGAAAACAGGGAAATAGGACAAATTTTCACAGAAGTTCTGTGCTCAGCTCTCTTTGTTACCTTTTAACAGGTATCTCTCCTCCAGACTTTTATTAGCAGGTCCACATGGAATTATTCTCAGTGGGACTGGTTTTCATTTTTTCATTGAAAAAACAATGGAAATCAGTATACATTCATTATTGGTAAAACTGAGAGGATTTCCTGCAGCGTGATATCACTATGAAGTCTTTGTGACTTTTTTCATTTCTGATATTTGAATTCTGCTCTAGGAGAATGCATGAAACTGTGGCATGGAAGTAGGCAGAGAAAATTGAAAGAGAAAGGATTCAAAGCCTGAGAAAAAAATAATAATGTTGAGATGTAGCTGCTTTTTTGTAATAATGTTTGTGATTTTAGGTTGCCAATGTTTTCCTCTTGTTTTTAATGCATTTTTTTTCTGATTTACAGCTGATGAGAAACTGGTACTCAAAATGACTAAAGGGATAGCAGAAGCTGGTGGATTTGTAAGAATGGAGATACAAGATTCCCTAGTGGAGACAGCCAATTTCAGCTTTATTCACACTGTTGTAGCAGCACTTCAGCTTCCACCTGAAGTCTTCAGAGTCTGGTAGAGATTTGTGGACTTGAGTGTTAAGTGTCAATGAGGAAACAGTGCTGAAAGTCTTGCCAAAGTCAAGATAGACAATAATCACTGCTTTCCCTGCTTCCATCAAGCCAGCCATCTCATCCTACAAGGCAATCTTCAGGCATCATTTCTGTTTTGTGAATCCATAGGTCGATAGAGACTGCTCTCAACCAATTTTTTCTCCCTGATGAGTTCGGGACAGTCTTCCAAGATTGTTGCCTGACCAGTTTGTGTTTCTCCAGATTCTCCTTCTTGCCCCTCTTGCAAACAAGAGGGATGTTTTCTTTCTTCCAGTCTCCATGAGCCTAGCCCAGTTTCCAAGTCCTATTGAAGATAACTGTGAGTGATCTCACATTTACATCGGCCAGCTCCCTCAGCACCCCTGGGTGTGCCCCTCCAGGATATGAGATTCATGCACTGGGATATCAGAGTATACATATTAGATTCAGATTTTAGTACCTTTTTTTTTTTTTTTTTTCCTGATACATGTAATTTTTAAGCTAGGCTGTGTTTGCAGAAGGTGCTGTAATACTTGACTAAGTGAAAACAGAACTGCTTTAATGACACTGACCTTTCAACATACTGAGTCACCATGACTCTTGTGTCAGCCTCAGATATATCCTTTCCAAGTAACTTCTCTGGAACGATGGTGTCAGATGAGGAAAGAGAAATGGGCCAAAAGCTATTGGAAAAAATCTTGCTATTGTGTAAACAGAGGTGTTTGGATAAATGAGGTGTGTGGGTACCAAAGGAGAAAAAGAAAGAAAGAAAAGAAGACAGAAAAAAAGAAGGAAAGAAAAGGAAAAAAAGAGCCCTGCAGGGGCTTGCAGGGAAAATAGGAATTTCTAATTCTTCCCTGGCATTTTCTTTCCATAATTATTCTCTCTGATAACAGAGTCCCACAGGTTTTGATGGATCTGCTGCTATCACATTCAACTCCAAGATTTCTGGGGTGTCCCAGGGAGGCAGGGGCTGGGATTTCAAAGGAACCAGTAGCCACACGTTCCAGCTGGGCTGCAGCCAGGATTTCAAAATCAAACTGAACAGCACAAAGAATAATTCTTAAAAATGAGGAAATGTGGATGCCTCTTTGGGGGCTTTAAGAAAAGTTGAGCTCTTTTGACACAAATCCAGTATGCAATTACAAAACACCTCACGGAATCAGCTGTCTGCTTAACCCCTTTAGGCTCCTCAGAAGAGGGAGGGAGAAATATTTTAAGTTATGCCCTTCAGTTTGCAAGCCACTGACCCTGTACATTTCTGGGGAGGAGTACAAGGTTTTGTTTCTTTCTATCTTTTTACAGATAAAGTTTCAGGTGACTTACCAATAGATTTAACAAGTTTTTCGCGGTTACCAACCTCCTTCAGGTCAGTCCCATGTCTTCCTGCATTAAAAACATCCCTAACTAGCTTTACTTTGGGTATTTCTCTCAAATTAACCTGGTCCCAGTAGATCAGAACACATATGTCCAAATGCTGCTGTGACTACAATTTTCCTAAGCTATCCACAGTTTATGGATATTAAACTTTTATCAGGACATGGTTATAACTAAAATAGCCCAGCACTAGAAGGAAGTTGGAAACAAAGATCCACCCAGCTGGGAGCAGTCTGATTGCTTCCTAAAATAAAGACCAAAGCTAGAATAAGAGAATTTCCTCGGTTTTTCTCAGACAGAAGATTTCCAAATCGCTATTCCAGCACTCACTGGGTCAGTAACAGTACATATACAGTTGTAACAGCAGTTTCTCAGGATCCACATTAATAAAAAAGGATTATTTTATCAGACGTATTCTGAATTTTCCAAGTTTGTTAAGCCCTCTGACATCCAGCAGAGGAAAAATTAATGCAATTTTTATTTTGTGAAACTGGAAACTTATTCAAAGTGCTAACCCAAAGGATAGTTAAGAGTCTGAAATACATGTAGAGTCTAAGTTGAGCACAATGTCTTGAAAAAGGGAAAAATGTATGGTAGAAGTGATAGACACCTATAAAATAATGAATGATGCAATGAAGCTGAGAGGGTAAGGATTTCATCTGTAACACACTGGAGGAGCTGTGGGACACACAGTGATTCCAGGCAGCCCACAAAGTGTACAAGGCAGCAATTTTAAAATAAAGACTGAAACAGAAAAAGAAGTGTGCTTTCATCTGTCTCCTGTAAGGCAGGAAATGTGGAATCCATTGCCATGCAGCACAGAGGAGACTGAAAGGATAAAACGCTTCCAAAAAGGTTTTACAAGTGCATAGATGTTAGTACCAGAGTTGGTTTGGAGATTTCTAGATCTGTTAAACTTCCAGACCTGGATGATTACTGCGTGCAGCAGGGAAAGGACCACGTAGAGTGCTCACAAAAAAAATAATAAGTACTGTAGGAGACAGAACTTCTGTCTGATCCAGCCAAGCAAGCCTGGGAGAGGGAGCAGACACCAAACAGTAATAAGCATTGGCAGCAGCAAGTTTCTCTTCTACAACTCATATTTCCTCAGCATGGCAGTCCCCAGGCCTGGAGGTGGAGTAATTCTGTCAGAACCACCACTACCAGAGTGTAAGCTGCTCTCCTTCTGCTCTGTGCTTGCCTCCACTTTGTGCCATGCTGAAAAGGTCTATCCTGGGATGTGCAGCAAGGGGAAATTTGGCCCTGTGTGCTTTATTGTTTCCTCCTGGGGTCTGACACGGACAAATAACTGGCACAGAGTGAAAAACCCCAATGTCTCCCTTCCAGGTTTAAATGTCAGGACTGCTCTCAGGAGGCTGATCCAAAACTCAGCAAAGTCAACAGCAAAAATCTGCCTCGCTTTCAAGGGGGCTTGTGATGAGTTTGTGCTAGACAGGAGCTCCCAGAAGACGTGTCCCACAGACAGACGGACAGGAGAGCATGAGATGATTAGTAAGAGCATTTCAGTTTCCCTGTTAAGCAATATAAAAATAAAAGCAGTTTTCACAAGTATTTCACAATAACCAGTGGATGTTACACTGGTGGTTACACATTCAAAACAGCTCTGCAGGCATCAGCAGATGAAACTATTTGGCTGAGTGAATGGAGCTACAAACCAAAACAAACAGACGCTGGCTTCAAGCAGCAGCAACAATCTTGCCATTAATTCATGTTTTTTTTTCTAATGAAATAACACCAGGCAACCCCAGAAAATCCATGTGAAGGCACCTGCCAGCTTCATCAGCAAATATCCTTCCAGACTGTGATTGCAGGGCAGGGCTTTTCCTGTGGGACTCTGCAGTGTAATTGTGGATAATCCAGCGGCTTCCCGCTTGTGTCCATTCATTGAGGGTGAGGTATGGGGTGATGCAGGTTATTGTCCCTAATTTGGGCCCACAGACTTCAAGCATCAAGAGATATTGGAGGCACTTCTTGCTTTTCAGAGGTAGCAGTTGAAGGAGTGTGTGTCAGAGGCACCCTGGAGGAGTGCAGGGATGCTCGAGACATATCCCAGCTGAAGAGATGGACACTGGCATGCAGCACAAGACAGCAGTGAATATGCACAAGAACCTGTCCTCACTGCTGGTCCTCACTTCCTGGCTTTAGACATCATTAGCATCAAAAAATGGCCAGAGAAATTTTGGGGCTGGGGGGCTGCAGCCACTTTCTCCTTAGGTGTTACATCTGGAGGTGTCCAGAGCACGAGCATCTACTCTCTCAACTGTTCAAGCTCAGAAAAACCAACATGAAATAAATGCCACCTCTCCCAGACAAATGATGTTTGAGGTTTTTTTTGTTTGGCTAGGTTTGGAGTTTTGTTTTGTTTTGTTTCTTCTGTATTAATCTAAAGCCCAAGATTCATGAAATGCTCCAGTAAATTTGCTGTCTGGGTAACAAGAGGTTTTGTTACCAGAGTGAGTTTATTTTTCTTCTTTTCTTTATTTCCTTTTTTTCTTTCCTTCCCATCTTTTATTTTATTTTTATGAATTATTCATAAATGAAATGAATAACATCATAAAAAGTTTATTTCTATGCCCTGGGGGAAGCTCAAGCCATTTGGCTGTTTAAGATAGCCACATTCAAGCTGAACAGTGCTGCATCTGTGATGGGGGAAAGGGGCATCTATTTACAGTGCTGGGGATGTAAACTTAGAAATATGCTCTTTATTTTTATTTTTAACCTGGAACGGAGCTAAGTATGGCTGCAGACATTTCTCCATTTAGACTGTGGGTCTTTCCAGTAATTATGGCCCAAACCCAAGTCCTACTGACGTCAATGGGATTCTGTCCACTGACTTCAAGAAGAGCTAGACCAGGCCTAGCCTTGAGGAACACAGCCAAGGCAAGAGAAAGCCTTCTGCTTTCCCACCCAAGGAAAAACACTCTGAATTTACAGCATCTTTAGAAACACTCTGAACTATTCCTTCCCCTCCTATCTGCTGTTTTGGGATAACTTCAGGGTCTATCTATTCCCCTTAGAATTCTCCCCCCACTCCCATGAATGCACCTCACCTGTAACACCTCCCAGTCCTCAAAGCCTGTTATGAAACCCTCGGTTGCAAAACCCCTGGAGCTGTGCTAAAATTGGGCAGGATGCTGCCCTTCGTGGCATTCATGCCTCCTCTGCCTTGTCCTTCCTTTCCAGCTCTTTACTCTGAAAAGTTTCTGAGGTCAAACTAAAAAAAAATAATAATAAAAAAAAATAGAAAGTAATAATAATAATAAAAAAAATTAAGGGGACCCACTGCTTACCATCTCGTTTTCTAGTGTTTATATTTTTCACAAGTGTTTGCTCTGCTCACAAGTGATAAATCTTACAGGCAATTGGTGCCCAAGCTGATTTCTTTGTTGACATCAGGTGGGTTTTCCTAAGAGCCTCAGCAGAGAGGGAGGATCTGCAGCAGGGCAAGGCAAGGGAGGCAGGGCAATAAGGGTCATTCACCTTCCTCTCTCCAGTTAGCAGCCCATCCCAGGGCACTAATTACCCTGGGCAAGGTGCCATCCCTGAGTGCTGCTCTGTGAGCACACATCTCACTGAGACCTCTAACACAGGCTGCTGGGACAGGCAAAGGGGTTAGTGGGAAGGCAGATCTGCAGGCCTGGCAGCTCAGTGGAGCTGAGGATCTGGGATGTGAAGGAGTGAGGGAGAAGAGAAAGATTAGGTACACGACAGAGTTGAGAGCAATCTTGGTTTTTGCAGTTGTGTCTCCTGCCCTGGCACCCTGATTTGTCTTTTCCCATTGCCACTATCCATGTGTCCCATTGCCTCCTCCCACACCCCTGCTGCAGGAAACAGGGCATGAGGTGTGAAGATTCCTTCTGGCAAGACTAATTTGAAGACCTTGGCAGAGCTCTGGGGAGCCACCAAGGCTTTCCAGCTATCTCTGCTGCCTCCAAGCACCACTTCCAGACACAGCAATTAACCTCCTGACACCATCAAAGGAAGCACACTGCTCAGCCCAGCCAAAGTCAGAGAGAGGCACGTCCTGCTGTCCTGAGGACTCTGCTGGTCTTCAAATTTGCTGAGAAGGGGTACTTCTGTGAGGAAAAATCATATCCAGAACGTGACACAGTGGGATTCCAGATTGCTCTTTTGAAACACTTTACAGCATTGATATAAGCCTGGGAAATCTGTAGCCCATGATAAGCCCATGCAAGCCTTCTCACATTTGAAAGGCTTAGAAGTAGAACCATCTGCTGATCATGAGACAGGCAGTGGTCAAAGGACCTGCATCATTCCATCAAAAATTTAGCAAAAGATAATCCAAAAAATGAGAAAAATTGCATTATTCTAAGTTTGTTTTTTTTCTTTCTCCTGTATGGGCCTGAGAAAGTCATCATCTTGTGAAAAGCAAACACACCAATCTGAAAGCAGGAAGAGAAAAAAATTACTTTTTACTATGTATTGGACCCATTGACTCTTTCAGCACCAAAGAGCGCTGAGGAGCAGCTGAGAAGCTCAAGTGGATAGACAGTGAAATGCAGGACAGCTGAAATTCTCTAAGAGGTTGTGGAGAATTGGGGCCAGGAAGGCCAAGGGAAAGCTGGAACTGAACCTGGAAAAGGGGAAGGGGCAACAGGATTCTCCACAGCTTCACTAAACAGAAAAGGAAGGTCACAGAAGGTGTTTTCCCCTGCTCTAAACGACTCTGGCAAACTGGAGACAGGGGATGGGGAGCAGCCTGAGGCACCCAACAGCTCCTGTGCCCCGGTCTCCCATGGGAACCTCTCCTCCCAGCCCTCCCCAGGGGAGGGAGAGCAGGATGGGCACTGGGGAGCAAAGGCTCTGCCACTGGGAGGAGAGATCCTGCTCAGGGCCAGCTGAGGAACCTGGGTGTGCTCAGCTCCGTGGGACCCGGTGGGATGGAGCCCAGAGTCCCGAGGGAACTGGGGCTGGAGCTGCCAAGCCACTGCCCACGATACTGGAGAAATCCTGGCAGTCAGGTGAGACCCCAGGTGACTGAGAAAAGGGAAACTGCACCTGTCTTCAAAAAGGGTGGAAAGGAAGACCCTGGGAGCACCCTCAGTGCCTGGGGAGATGATGGGACAGGCCCTCTGGAAGCTCTGCTGAGGCTCCTGGAGCACAGGGAGGAACCACATTCATCATCTGGGAAATCAGATGGCAGGGATTTACTGACAGTTCTGTGTCAGGCTGGGTGCAGCTTGGACTGTTTGAGAAGCTTTGGTGCCAAGCTCTGCAAACACACCGGTAGAAAATGCTTTCCAAAGAGGGCAGCACAAACCAGTGGACATCCCTTAAAGAAAATTCCATTCATGCTGTGGTGTTCAGGAGGGCTGGTTGCAGGCTGAAGCAGCAACAGAACACATTTTCACAAAAAACATACAAACAAAGAAAAGACAAAAAAAAAAACAAAAAAAAAACCCAAAAATTTACAACATTAGATTTGTCAAGTTAAAATGCAAAATATTTTGCTGCCAACAAAGTGGTGTCTTTCAAGAGAGAAATATGCCATTGAGAATCATCCTGCTCAGTCTGTATGAGCCATGAACACCTCCTGGGACTTTTCATCCCTCAGGACTGAAACCAGAATTCTAAAGGGGCTACATCTTGTATATCTGGCACAGAGGAGCTGCAGAAGCTGCACGTTTATAAACTAGGAAATTTGAGAATAGTCAGTATGTAGCCAAAATTCTTATGCTTATGGTTGCCCACCTTGAGTAAACCCATTAGTCAGCCAAGTCTGCCACAGTTTTCCACATATTCTTGTTCTGCTTTGGATTTGCACCTGCTCAGCAGAGATTCAAAGAGCAGAATCTGGCCCTAGGTAGCTGTCAGTAAAGGCCCATGTGCTCATTTGTTGTTTCATTGTGAACAAATTACTTGAAAAGCAAAGGCCAGGATGTGTATTATGTCATAATATACATTAATTATTGTCACTGCTTTTGTGGTCTACAGAACTCAGATCAAAATTTGGAGTGAAGTCCCAGAAGTATTTTAGGATAGGCCTGTTCTTTGTTGACTTTTAGAGAAAGCAGTAGTCAAGCTCAGGGTGGGAGAAGTAAACAAACATATATAAACCCACCACTGCTTCTCCAGTTCAGAGACTGTCTGTGGAATCCCAAACATCTGGAGCTAATTACCGTGCTGGCCTCATTGAAATAATTGTTTAATTAACTTCCTTTTCACTTTCTCTTTCTTTCTATCTTCCATTTTCCTCATCTCCCAATTCCTGGGTGTTGCACTGACTTTGAAAAAAACCCCTCCAGAACTGAGCTTCCTCCATGGGAATTTGGCCCGTAGGAAAATATTTCTATTCAGTCTTAAAAAAACATTCTCAGTGCTTATAGCGTCCCATTATCAGCAAGCTTCTTCTCCTTACAGAAACCAAAACTGTAATTTTTCTTTTCCCATTAGCTGCTCACAAATTTTGAAGCAAGCAAGGTAAGAAAGGCAAGTTTATTTGGCTTACGAATCCTTAGAGTGTGCATGTGTGTGTGTGTATATATATAATTTTACTTACATGAACTTCCAAACCTAAATCCGTGGTAAACCTTGGTTCCCACTTGACTGGGAACTGAGAGTGCAGGTCTGAAGCCTCTTATCAGCACCTCATTAAGGAACAGAACACCTTCCTCAAGTGAAGGAAGGCCTTTCTCAGAAAATCAGAAACTGAATAATCCTGCCCAGAGGTGAAATCTGGAACACTCCAAAACGCCACGTTAGCACCACCAGAGCTCTAAACAACAAATGTCTCAGAAACACCAAGTGGAGCATAACTTTGGGTGGTTTTTTTTTATTTTTTAATTTTTTTCTTTTGGCTGTGCTTAAAAATAAAAAAAAAAAAGTATGGAATGAGGATAAAATATTTTTTGTTGCATTATGACAGATGCAACAGCTGTAAGGGCGTGATGACACAGCTTCTGTCTGGAGCAGCAGGCCAGAGCAGAGCAAAACCTCAGCAATGTAAACAGGGACCTGGTGAAAAGCATTTAGTTTCACAGACCCAGCAAAGCCAAGCCTCAAACTGCAGCACTTTTTGGAGTTTTCATTTCCATCTGTCACCGTGGCAGATGGATGGTGTCTGTCTGTACCTTTGGGATCGTCTGCTGGCTCAGGACCCCCAGCTGCCACACAGAAGGGTCCAGGAGCCAAATGTGAACGTGTCTGTGCAGATCTGTGCCCCACCACTACCTGGCACCACTCCTGACACTCAGTAGAGATGAAATGCCTGAAAGAGGAAAAATGACAGATCTCAGGATTCTCAACGTCGTCCTCCAGGCGCTTTGGTTTTCCAATCTGCGAATTTGGAGCCCGGAGTAAAATGCAAATTGTTGCTGCTTGTCCTAGGATTTTAGGTGGAGATAAAGCATTTTAGAGTTGCCACTCTGAATCAAGCTCTCTCAGCATAGGGAGGGTGTTGAGACCTGGTCCAGGGCCAGATCTTTGGTGAAGGAACAGCACCTAGCACACAAATCCATCCTGGAGAGATCCATTCTTTCTGCTGCTTCCTGCAGATCAAAACTGTCTAACCACCCTCCATCCTACAGACGAGACAAATTATTTATCAGACCAGGGAGGTTTTCCAGTGTCAGGACTCAAAGCTGCCCTCAAAACTTGATTTTTTGGTTGCCAGAAGGGGTATTAACCATACCAGTTATTATTGTCATGTGATGACAATATGATCATTCAGAAGAGACTAAGACTGAATACTTTAAGCAAAATCTGTTTATAGTGAGGAATTAAAGCCCAACCCCTGAGGAGAAAAATTGCAATGTAAACAAGCACAGAAACATTATTCAGCCACCTCAATCTGGCTTATAAGAGAGCAGACGGAAAACTGTCCTTTATCTTGTTAAGTTTCACTCCTGATGACTTTATTTTGGGCCTCCTGTATCTTAGAAATTGCTAGCATCATAGTTAGTTATTATTACCTTAATTCTGGAGAAGAATTTGAAAGGATTTGGATTAACCCCAAGGCAACAAAATGCCTGGGTTGCAGACCTGGCAGGAGTTCCCTCAGCAGGAATCAAGACAATTAAACTGACAGGTGGACAGTCATCTGGTGGCTTCTCTTTGCTTAAACAGAACAAATAGGCTGAGAAGGGGAAGTTCCTCTGTGGCCCAGGGCTTTCATTTCACACATTCCAGCTTCTCTGACAGTCATATATCCAGGGTGATTTCCTGTTCAAAGGTCTGGCATGGCATCATCTCTTGCAGGCATAAGATTATTCTTCTTATTCTTCAGCTGCCCAAAAAAACACCAAGTAGCAACGTGGAAGAACATGACTGGTGTGGAAAGGGTATGTAGAAATTGATGCCTCCTCTCCAGACAGATGGTTTGGAGATGTCGTTGTAAGATGATATTTGTAGGCAACATTGCAAAGAAATGTTTGCAATGGGATGTATTTTTTCTGCAACACCTCAAAGTAAACTGCTGAGCCCTTTGCTGGTAAGTAGTGTAGATATTAAGGATAAAATGGGAATTAAAAAATAGGAAAAAAAAAAAGCCCAGATGAATTTGGGCTCTAAAAATAAATAGTCATCAAGGGTGAAACAGCACCATAAGCACAGCTATTCATTTAATATAAATGGTTACTTTATTTGGAAAAATAAATCACTGGCAAAGTTGCCTGCCAAATGATAACCTGCTTCTTTCATACTCTCCTAGGCTCACAGGCAGGATATCAGGCTGGATGTAGACCAGTGTGCTACATTTACTGTCAATTTAAGTCTGGTTTTAAGTCCACAATTAAATCAGACAATAGGCTTGGTAACTGGACCCACAATGTCCATGTGCAACAAGCAACTGTATGCTATATCTTAACTGTGAAGAACAAAAATAGTCAGTTTTCAGTCTCCCAAAAATTCAGCAGTTATTCCTTAGCATCCTTGATGTAAATATGAATACCTACATTTAACACATAAACAGATGAAGGTTCTGAGGAAATTGAGTTTTGCTCTCGTAGGCGTAGAACCAACATTGCAGATCTGAGCTGTGATCCTCTGCCTGTTAACAGGACAAATTTTATTCAGCAGCATCAAAGAACTACTTTTGCATTAAGCATGATGGTGTTTCATCCACTCTTTGAAGAGAAGGTGCTAAGCTAAAGACCTCAATGTGTGTCTGCATCTCAGATTGATATTAAGCACATTGATAACTCAGATACTTGAGAAAACACACCTCTGCTGATGTGTTAATAAAACTTCAATACAGCAAGGCACACATGAATCTGGTGAGGTAAAGAACATGATTGCTGTCTCTTGGCCTTCCAGAGGAGTCATAATTTCTTCCACCCAGACCTTTGCTGTTGGCCCCTTTCCATTGCTGGGTGTAACTCCAAGTAACTCTAAGTTACTTTGCATCAAAACTATTTAAAACAAACATGATCTCCCTTTCTATATCTGTACAGTTATAGAGCCCTGATCCTAACTAGGGGCCTTAGTCACTTCTATCAGCTTAGGCAGATAAATAATAATGCTATTATTATAATAGCAATATGATTATTGCCAATAAATATTGCCAATAAATTATATGTAATCAAAATAAATGTCTGAGGCCCTGAAATGTGGGTGTTACTAAGCCTTGAAATGTGGGTGTTTTCTCAAGTAGTGGAATTCTTGGCTGTGAGGGTATTTCCAGACAGAGCTCTGATGCTTCACTGCCTAGAAATACCTTGCTGATCAGGACTCATGATTTGGACTTTGGATCCATTTGCATTTCAGCTGACAGATAAAATGTTGTGCCTCAGGGTGCTCATTTAATTTTCTCAGTTTGGTTGCTTTTTTGGCTTTTTCTGTTTTCTTGTAGTTTTGTTTTTGTTTTGTTTTTGTTCTCCTTGATGGTTTTGTTATTTGGTTTTTTTAATTTTTGTTGTTGTGGTTTCTTTTTTATTTTTTCCTTTTTTATTTTTTTTTTTTGTTTACTATGCTTTCTCAGTGTACTTACATTTTCTTTTTCCTTTACTTTCCCTCCTTTTGGGAATCAGACAGCACTGTTTTGCAAGTTTCTACCCATCCTGGAATTCTCTTCCTAAAAATCATTTAATAAACCATGCATATTAACATGTACAAAATAGTATTTTTAATCCACTCCACTAAAGGTATCTGAGTAAAATAATTTTCCGTTCAGAAGTTTGGAAGGACCAATTGCTTTGGAAATGTCTGGATTTACATATATAAAGGTACAGGCTGGAATACTTCACAGCAATATATATAGCAGGAAGCCATTTAAAAAACAAAGAAACAACAAATTGCAAGTCTATGTGTATTTATAGACAACATGCTTTTCATGGAGATCACCGATATTTTGTCAAGGAAATAAGGATACCTACTAATTTTTTGATGAAAATTGGAAATGCTTCTATCCAAAATGGCTCAAAAGCCCAACATTGCTCCACAGCTTAGTGGGAGTAGCAATTCAGAATTCTTGTGTTCTTATTTCGGGTCATGTGCTGCACTCCTCATTTAACTTGCATCCTCCTGATGCACCGCAGGCAATGACTTTTGTGGTGTCCAGAGACCATTAGAAAACTTGGGGGGGGGAGAAAGGCATTCAGATATAATCTGGTTATATTGGTAATATTGGGTCAACAGGACAAACAAAAAGTAGAGACAGAGGGACTTGTGATCCTGTTAGAATTTCCTCTCCTCTCAGAGTGTGAAATGGGACCCAATGCTAAATGTCTTTGGGGCTTTACATTTCTGACACCTTTGCTCACTGGAGTTGGAGCTGCTGAGTGCAACTGAGCAAATGAGAACTGGAATTATACCAAATTATACCAAATGTTGGCAGGTTATTGCAATGGCAATCACACAGAGTCCATGCAAATTCATTTTATGTTCCTGTCTGTATGTCTGACCTGCTCAAAGCCTCTGTCCTCAGTCTTTGCTCTCCTGGTTGTAGCTTTTCCACAGGTGTGCAGGGGAGTTTCAGAAAGATCTGGAAAGATAGTTACTGACTTTGTAAAAGTTGTATCCCCCAGAGATCTGTGTGTATGACAGACACCAGTCTTTCCTGCCATGATGCAGTGTGATTTACCCTTAGGCATGTAACACTGCATCTCCAAATTAATTTCTAGCTGTATATCCATATTCCAAGTGTGTTTCTAAGTTGTTTCAAATCTAGACCTGTCAGAGCAGAGGTATATCCCTGATCCTTTAATTCAGGAAAGTAATGTTGCAAATCTGTGAGCTGTCAGGAAATTATTCTTACTGCAATAGAACACTATAATAAATACGTTTGTCAACTTATACTTTTCTTTTTCTCTCTGACAGTTGAACTTACACCATAAAATTTCAATTTAAGATTTTTCTTTTCATACTTTCTGTGAGTATACCAGAAATACTTTATGGCTCAAAACCCTCCTAATCCCTAGCTGATGCCACATCCTCCTTATGACAAAAGCTGATCTTTTTTTCACCAGAAAGATGGTGCAGCATGTGAACAACTTATCCAGAGGTTGAGCTAGCAGTGCTGATAATCTGATTCCTAGAGTTGGTTTGGACCTGAGACACCCAGACAAAATTCCCTTTAGTCCTGTGAAATTCCCAATGGGAATGGGTGGTAGCAGCTTCTGCAGCAGTGTCAGTGATGCAGACCAAATCCACTGTGGGGTTTAGATACTGAGGTTACTGCTCAATCTTTCAAATGACAGGTTGAGTGGATTAATTTCTCTCTGAGCCCATCTTGCCAAATTGTGACTGTCAGTACTGACATAGCAGATGGATGTAAAAAACTCTGTCAATCACTGTAGAAGTTTCCCTGCTCCCCTTCCCTAGCACCCATTTCCTACAGCAGGCTTTGAACTGGCACCACAAACATTGATGAACTCTGGCAGGCAAACCTCCTCACAGGCAGCTGTTGCAATATCTCAGTGGGATAGCCCTGAATTTAATGCTCTCCTTGGCTTTCTTACTTTTCCCTGCTATTGCTATACCTTTCTTCTCCTAGGTTAATCCCTCCTTTTGGTTGGCATTTGAGAGTATTCCTCTTTTCCCAGAGAAAGGTGAATCTGTTGGTGTCACCAAATTAAAATTGTTTCATTTTATACAATCCTTAGACCTTGAGGCTGAAAACTGAGTGTCCCTCTCCACTCACAACAGACAGGAGGAAGGATTTTGCAGCTCCTGGCCTCATCATTCAGCAACAACCTGGGCAAAGTGCTTTCAAGGAGTAGACCACATGCCAAAAAGGGCAAAAGAGAAGTTGCCCAGAATATTTAAATCATTTGGGACAGGACTGACACTTTTATTCTTTCATTGAACAGCTTGAGCATGGTAGTCTGGATACATGGTTGGACACTGAGATACCTTCACAAGGCAAACCATAACAGATGTTTTTCTTGATGAAGGCAATTAGAAACAGTCTGATTCCTCCAATTTGAATTTGAAGACTGGGTAATTCAAATTATTTACCTTCTGGCATCAGAAAGTAATTTAAATGTTTTACACTGTCTTGCCAGCACTGGAAATTAAAATACCAAACACCTAGCAATAATGAGACAGTTTATCATCAACAGGACTGTGAATTTTTAAAAGAATTGGGAAAGGGTTTCAGATTGAGCAGAGGAAGCTGCCATGGTGAAGAGTGATAAAACACTAAGGAAAAAGGGCTGTCCTTGAGAGAGAATTCTCTCCTTTCTGCAGAGGTTGCTCTCTGAAGGACATTGGTGTCTTTTTTTAGTCTCAAAGTCCCAGCAACATTTAGAGGCAACAAAAATCATTGAAGTCTGACTGCTCATACAAAATAACATTAAAAACAAAAAAGCCCATTCACACAAAAAATTGCAGTAAAAACAGTGAACAATCGAGGTGCAAAGCTGCACAGATGGGAGGATGGGAGGATGAGATGATGAGAAGCTAGATCTCCTGACAACCAGTGCAGAGTGGTTTGGGAGTCTTTACCTTTTTTTTCTGCCCTCTACCCAGAAATTGTGTAGAGCACACAAGAGTCTCACCCTCCTTGTCAGCCACTCACAGGGATTGCCTTTGTGTGCTGCCCTTTTTGGTTTAACACTACAGAATGTGACTCTCTTGCTCCTTTTGGGGAGCAATCCAGAGTCATCTCCTTCAACCAACAAAGCCAAGCTGTCAAAGGCAGTCTGGGTCCCATCTGCCTTGATCTGACACCATTGGACATGTTGTGGTTTTTGTGGAGGGGAAAGGGGAGTAGAAAGCTTGGTTAAACTTTCTGTAATTACTTAGTTTGGATGTGCCTCTTCACTTGTCTTGGAATGGGAATGGAAAGAAAGCTTTATTGAAAAAAATGAGAATTTCTCTGAGGTAAGTTGCCTCAAGAAAAAGGCTGGTTCTGCTGTTATTTCTGGCTTGGATGCCGAGGAGGGAAAGCTGCAGCTCTGTTTTACACCTGGTATCAGTTCAGGTTTTCTACCAAAGCCAGCATAGAATGTGAATGTGTCCAAGGCCTGAAAACACTGGAAAAATCAACACTTGAGCATCACTAAATTCACTGCAGTGGTGTTAAAGATCAAGAGCTATCAGCCCAAAATTCTACAGATGTGAACTAATAGTTAGAGATGACTAATAGAGATTTACATACCTGCTGGTCTGTAAAGATGCCTTTGTTCCAAGCTGAACCCAAGTCCAACTCAGTTGGACTGAGAATCACTGTAATTCCATCAGCCTCATAGCAAGATGAAAAATATCAGCATTTGGGACAGAGATCAGTTATATGGGGATGAAATTAGGGAAGACAAACTGAGGGGTGGTGTTTGTGCCATGGAAAGTGGCACCTACAGTCCCCTGACCTCTCACAGGGCAGCAGCAGCATCTGTCTGACTAAAAAAAGTCAGCTGGAACTGTGACCTTGCCACTTTTTCAGCGTTAGGCCATCACTGATGTGACAATGCTGCTGTTTAACACTGTCTCTGTGCCTGTCCTCTGTGTTTTTGCTTCCTCTTTAAAGCATATTAAAAGAATTTTCTCCTCTAATATAAATGGGACAAAGGCTGCCTCTGTATAGATGAGAAACCATCTTTGGTTATTCTGAACAGAACTTTGTTCTGGCTAGTCTGTTACCAAAACAGCAGTTTATTTCCTTCTCCACAGAGAGGTCTCTAAACTTTGATTTCATCTTCTCTGTGCACCCTGTGGGCCCCCCTGCACCATTTATTCTCCATTCTTCATCCTCAGAGCCTCAAGTTAAGTAGCAGCCCTAATGTACAGCCCTTGCTACTGCCTGGAGAGCAGAGCACCTCCACTGTTGTCTTATCACCCTGGAATCAGTCTGCAAGGCAGGCAGGGGAAAAAAAAACCAACAAGTTTCAGCTTGCTACAGGACAAAATTAAGAAACTAATAGTAGATTTGGAAAATGGATAGGAGACAAAGTCATAACACACTTTTTAATTTTTTTTTTTTAATCTGCCTGTGCCTGGACCTGTTCCCAGCCTCCTCTAGGGTTTCCTTGGGGAAGAGATGGTGAGGCACACTTGCAGCTTGTTAGCACGGGGACCTGGTTCCTAAGATAAGGCTTGTCCCTCTGGCAGCATTTCCTCATGCTGGAACTGTTCACCTGGGGAGGAAAAAATCTCTCTGCAGACAGATTTCTCTCCTCCAGCATCCCACTCAGTAACAAGCAGCTCCAAGGGGGTTTCCCATAGCCCAGACCTTGCGTTATTGGCTCATTTTGGGTAACACCTTGGTGAGAGGGGCGCTGAAGGAAATTCTCATGCTGTGCTTGCTCGTGGAATGCAATTTCATGCTGGGTGGCCAAGGCTGCTACCACCCTGGCAGTCAGCAGAGGAGCCAGTCACACGCTGTAGACGAGTTTCTGTCTGGCAGAGCTGCAGCAGAACAGGAGCTGAAATGCATCCAAGTTGGCATGTGGCATTTTCTACAGCCTGTGGCTCTGAAACCACTCCAGCAGCGACACTGAACCCACTATTTCTGTACAGAGCTGTAATAAGACCAACCTGCCTCTTGGTGCTTTTAATTTGTCTCTCTCTGGTCACATAACAAAGGAGGTTAATTTTGTAAACTCCCCTTTGCAGGTGGGAACAGCCAGTTCCTGTGAGAAAAACACAATTACCTTGTCCTGGAGCATCAAGGAGTGGGATCCTGTCTTGTCTCCTGTCACCTCAGTACTGATTTGAAAGGTTTCACTGGACCTCTGGAGCTAATGTGCCGATGAAAATGTTTTAAATAACATTTAAAAGGAGAGGGGGGAAGAGGTGTTTAAAGAATGATTCCTCACATCTTACCTAACTCCTTCTAAAACAAAACTTCCCCGAAACCTCACACATCTCCTTGTGCCTTTGTGGAGCAGGTTTTTGCTCAGGACATTTGAATGTGATGCGGGTGTCACATGCCCCTCTTGCCACCTGTGCTGACACTAGGAATGGGGTCCTGATACTTAAAAAAAAAACAATAAATGGTGGAGACAAGCCTGTTGGGCAGGAGCAAAATGCAGCCTCCAGCTCCAGTGCGTTTCCCTGTGGTCCAGGTGAGCTTGCAATGAGAAAGTTGGAGGCATAAACCACCTCTTAATCTCTCTGCCAGTGTTTCAGTAGCTTTGCTTGTGATCAGGGAAAGGAAACAACAGCCCCTTGCTGCTGGGGAGCTCCCTAACAGAGCTCCTCAGGGTGTGGGGTCCCTGAGAAGTGGCTGAGCTCCAGCAAGTTGTCCTCATCAAATTATCATTGCAGGCTTTGTTGTATGACCAAAGAAATAATTTATATCCTCTGTAGGATCACAATCACCCTATAAAAATAGTAGCACAGTTCTTGAGAAGGTCCTTGTTACAGAGAGATGCTGTGCCACTCTCTGGAGATGGGTCCATATTTTCAAAGTGCTCACAAGAGAAACCTCCAAACTCTGCTTCCAGAAGGGTGAGGTGCCTGGGAATCAGCTTTCATGAGAAATAAGTCACATCTGGAAGAAAGTAAAAAAAAAAAGCCTGCAAAACATGAATAAGCATAATAATTTTTGCCTGATTTTCTTTTTTCCTTTTGTTTTCTCAATGAGTGTAACACGGTGTTGCCACAAGCTCTCTGCCCAAGACCTGCCCTTCCAAGGCAATCTATAAAATTCCAGATGATAATGAAATGATCTACTTTGGCTACTAGTCCTGAAAAACAGCATTTGTGACCACACCACCAAGGTTGGGGAAGCACAGGTGCAATCTCCTTCCACTCAGGGACAGATGTCAGGAAAGAGTCTGGGAATGGCAGGGTGTGCAGCTGGAGCTTATAGTGAATTTTTTTATAGCCACCCATCCTTTAAAAAGACATGCTGTTGCTTTGGATTTTTAACTCCTGAAATGCCCCAGCTGAGGCTTTCTCAGAAAAAAATAAAAAATAAAAAATAAGGAAGTAAGACATCTGAAGCTGAAAAGTCATAATGAGAGATCAATCAGTCAAATTAGGCAAACAGATTTATTTGCTTTCTTCCTTACTCTGGACCTGTAAGAGTTCCTAGGTTGGCACTTTTAGTATCAGTAATCACAGTTAATACAGGGGGAGTGAACAGCAGTGCCTGGTTGTTGGGATGTGAGATATAGGGACCTATTTGTGCTGCAGGCTTGATGCACTGTCTCTACTTACTAATGAAACAAAAATATAAATCCTTTACTCTTTCAGAAAGATGGGTTTGGATAGCAGATTAAATCATTTTTTCCTTGGCTGCACTGAGAGCAAGATTTTCTGCTCTAAAAGACAGTGGTCCCTCACATCATAGATGGAGAACTGATGCAAGGTTGGTGGCCTTGCATCACAAAAGCAGTTTTTTGAGGGCCACCAAGGTTTTGTGCCTTTTACAGGGTGTTAGAATGTGGTCATCCAAGGGAATTCTGCCCCACATCACTGCTGTGATATAAATTCTATTCCCAGATCCTTTAAATAGGATATTTTCCACATTTCGGTAAGAAATGTTACATTTCCTAGAATTCTTTTGGTCTTTTGAGGTGCCTTCACCTAGCTCCTTCATGTTGCTGGATGGCCTTGGTGTCATGAAGTAGTCAGTGGAGTTTAGTGAATGATGCCTGCTCTGAGACAACATTTCTGGACAGATTTCTTTCTCCTACATTCCTGTTTTCCTGCCCTGACAACAGGAATTTTGGTAGTTGGTTGGAAATATCTGGAGCCAGAGTTGGCACACCACTTTACTCCTTCTTATCACCTCTCAACATAAAGGTTAAACACACACGAAACGTAGTTTTGTCTCAGAATTCTTGTGAAGGTGGTTAGTTCTTGTTTTTATGCCTTTTGAAACAAGCCACTTCAAAAATGCATCCACAGATCCTTGAAATGTCATCAAACATGAGACAGAAGACCTCATACAAGTGATCAGGCTGTTAAGATACTTTAAAAAGTGTAGGAAGTCTTTGGAATATGATAGTGACACCCAGTTGTCACTGTAAACTTCACTTTCTCTCTCAGATATCACAGTTTTAGTCCTTTATGAAAAAGAGAATGCTAGCAGCCTTAGAGAGAAAAAGATGTTTTCTTGTAGACCACCGGTCTATATTTTTATAAAATGCAAATGTACTCTGGAAGCATGCTTCAGCCACAGAATTCTTATTTTTAATCCAAGGATCCTGGGTGCAATTTTTAGCTTGTCACCCTTGGTGCAGAAAGCACAAACATCTTTTCAGTGCCTCAGCACTCCAGTCTGCACCACACTCCTCCGAAAAAGCAGAAGAGAGAGAATCGTCACAGCACGGCACAGTCTGCTCACATTGCTTTGGATAACACATCTTTCTTCCATTTCACTGCTGAGAGACAAGGTTTATTGTGACAGCAACACTGTTTATCTCACCAGGATTATGCTGAAGCAAGTTTAATTGTATTAGTGTTAAAACATATCAGCGCTGGGAGTGACGCAATGTGTTTAGCATCAATATAAGGGTTGCTATGTTTTATGCTTTCAGCTGGAACTGGAGCAGCAACTGGACACTGGGACATATGGAACACATTTTGGGGTTTTATGTTCGTGTCTCTCAAGGAGGATTAGAGCACTTGCAAAGATTCTTTATGTGCTGCACGGCGGGCAGCTACGCTTTGTGTGTAACTGATTGATGTTCCCGCCTCCATCTCCCCATTTAAACCTGAATCTGAGTGTTTGGGAATTCCTTAGAGGCTTGACAGCTAGTCTTAGCTTATAAACATTGTCCCATATCTGAGTTATAGAAGTAGCAGGGTGTATACTGCCCCTCATCTGTGATTGTCGATGGGGGTTAGATACGCTGAGGTGAAACCGTGTGAAGAATCTGAATTTTGTATCTGCCTCCTAGGGATCCCTTGATGAGCTACAGCTTTTGTTGCTGAAGAGCTGCAATCTCAGGAAGACAAAACCTCTTTCCCACTCTCTACTTTTGACATGCTTAGAAAACCTCAAACCTCTGTTGGCCCTGCCACTGATGAGTGCACCCTTTTTGATGGAAACAGAAGACACAAGGTGTCCAATTCCCCATGATTTGCACCCAGGTGAGCCCTCACTTGCTGTCCAGGCATTTGGAAACCTCCTGCTTTATTAATGATGTATTTTTTCTGTGAGCTCCAGTCCAATCTTCCTCATTATTTAAGAGACTTACTCTTACTTGCAAGTTAATATGCTTACAAACCTGAAGCAGATACTGTGTCTGAGTCACACCTGTGCAGCGAGATATGTCTCCACACATTCACAAATTTGAAAAGATAAGTCCCACTACTTGATAATCACAGACCATTTTGAAATTACAAGTCACCAATGTCCTACATTTTCCCTAGTGGCAAGACAGAAATGAAAGTCTCAGGCAGTCTGAAAGAGAAATTCTGCACTGTAGACTTAAATACAAGCAACAGGAGAAATATTGTCCATTATGTCATCACACCTATCTATGGTAGCTTTGCCATCCTTTTGCAACAATGAATTGATCCTGAACCATTGAAATTATCTTCCATTCTCCCTCCTTGAATGTTAATTTCACTGGAAGCTGCTCTTTGGATGGCAGCACAAAGCACCAGGGTGAGAGTAAGGAAGACTGAAGCAACACCACTGATGCAGTGGGTTCAGTCCCTTCAGGGGTCAGTGGTTCAACCACCTCCTTTGTCACCTCCACACACACACTGAATGCTTTTCTGGCTGTATGTCTTACTCTGATGCTAATTGCTACACTCAGCTTTGGGGTATTTTAATGGAATACTGTGGAACTGTAAGAAGTCAGACACAAATGTTCTCCTTCTTGTTTTGTTTTGGGGTTTTTGTGCTTTGTCCTTTAAACTCAAGGATGCCCTGAGTATCCAGTTTTACTTCAAGTGAAACCTCACACAACCTCATTTACTTCCAGGGTTAGGGTATCCATAGTTTCTCTGTTGTGATGCCTCCTGACCCTCACAGTAAAGAATTTCTTCCTTTTATGGCACCTAAATCTACTCTCAGTTTAAAGCCATGACTCCTTGTTCTGTCACTACAAACCCTCATGGAAAGCTCCTCACCAGCTCTCTTATAGGAACCCTTAAGGTACTGGAAAGTACTTGAAGGTCTCCCTGGAGGCTTCTCTCCTCCAGGCTGAACAACCCCAACTCTCAGCCTGGCTCCACAGCAGAGGTTATTCCTCCCTCTGACAGCCTTCATCTGGACTTGATCCAACAGCTCCAGCTATGCTGGCTGTCATGAATCTCCTGATCTTTCATCTGTCTTAGCACAGTTTCCAGGAGGACCTGCTCCTGAGATGACACTGACTGTCTGGTCAGCTCCCTGGGTCCTCCTTATTCCCCTTTTTAAAAAATGGAGGATTTGCTTCCCGTTTCCGGGTTGGTGAGAGCTTTACCAGCCTGACACAGCCTCTCAGACATGATGGGTGGTGGCTTAGCCCCTTCATCTGCCAGTTTCCTGAGAACCTGGAACTCATCAGTTCCAGTGGACTTCCAGTCATCCTCAGGCTCCTTCAGTGGTACCAAACCTGATCTTCTCCTACAGTGGGTAGCTCTTCATTCTCCCAGTTCCTGCCTTCTCCTTCTGAGACTCAGATGATGTGGCTGAAACACTTCCTGGTGAAGACTGAGGAAAAAAAATCACTGAGTACCTCAGGCTTTTCCATGTCACATGTAACCAGCTCTCCCATTTCTACCTGATGAAGCCCCAAATTTTCCCAAGTCTTCCCTTTATCGCTGATAAAAGTTTTCCTTGTTGCACTTGAAGTCCTTGGGCAGCTTTCCTATCCTGATCCCTGGCTTCTCAGACAACTTCACTGTGCCCCTCCCAGGCTACCTCTCCTTGTTTCCACCCTCTGCAGGTTTCATTTTTGTGTTGGAGTTTGTCCAGGAGCTCCTTGTTCATCCACACAGTTCTCCTGGGATTTCTGCATGCCTTCCTCTTCCTTGGACTGAATTGCTCCTGATCTCAGAGTAGATCCTTGAATACCAACCAGTTTTCTTTGGGCTGATCTTCCCTGCAGGGCTTTATCTCAAGAGGATACTCTAGGTAGAGGGGCTCTCCCAGGCAGATCCCTGAAGAGGCCAAAAGCTCTCCTGAAGTCCAGAGCAGTGAGTTTGCTGCAGACCCTCTGCACTGCCCTAAGGAATTTGAAGTCCAGCCTTTCACAGAACCATGGGATTTCATGGGCACTGCAGCCAGTGCTTCTCTTGAGCTTCACATTCCCCACTGTCCTCACCCTGACCAAGGCCCAGTGAGGCAGCTCTCCTCATTTCCTCTGTCAGCTGGAGAAGAAAGTTGTCATCAGCACATCCCAGGGATCTTCTGGTTCATTTATGTCCTGTTGTGCTGCCCATCCAGCAGATACCAGGGTGGCTGGAGCTCCCCAAGAACATCAACACCAGGCTCCTGCTTTCTGTTCAGAGTGGGCCTCATCTGCTGGTTCCTGGTGGGGTGGCCTGTGGCAGACCCCCACTGCAGTGTCACCTGTCCCTCACCCTCCTTTCATCCTGACCCATCAGCTCTGGGTCAGCTCCTCATCCATCCCCAGTCCTGCTGGTCACTGACACAGAGGGAGACACCCCTTCCCTGTCCCTCTGTCCAGCCTGTCCTTCCTGAAGATCCCTTATCCTTCCATCCCAACAATCCAGTCGTATGATGCCAGTGAGATCAGAGCCTGCAATCTCTAACTGCAGTTTTTGTTCCCTGTGCTGTCTTTTTGCACAGAGGCATTTCAGATTGGCTCTCCATGAAGAGATTTGCTGTCTGGACTGTCTGGAATTCCTTTGTGCACCTCTTCAGGTGTTCTCTTGCTGTCCTGCCATGCCTCTGGACATCTAACATATCAAACTGACAGGATCCTGAAGGATTTAGGTTCTCCTCTCCCAGTAACCTCAGTTTAAAGCAAATTTCTCCAGCTTGGCATTTTAATATTTCCCTCTGGCATTTCCCTCCATGTAGGCAAAGCCTCCACTCTCAAGAACTTTTCCTGGAAGCATGTGGCTAAAGCAGGGAAAGAAAGAAATTTAGGATTTAAGGATAACAAATTGTCTTTATGTCCACTATAGAAGAGGTAGAAAATCAAACATATACTTTAGCACAACAGTCAGTCAGAATATTTTCCTGGGTAGAAATGTACAGCTTTGGCAGCTGATGCTTTGAAACTGGGAACATCTTATCAGAAAGCCAGAATATTTCAACAGAGAAATATTACTCATAGATTTCACAATCTATTTACCTCCTCAAATAATCCTCCCCACTTTAGGCTGCAGAATCAGGGTATATCATTGTCATTCCTTATAACAATGTCATCTCTTTTTTTCAAAGGTATTCTTTAAAAATAGCTTCACCATTTCTCAAATAGATTGCAAATTGCAGTGGAGTGACAAGAGGACAAGCTTTTCTCGAGTTTTATTTTAGCTGTGGAGTTCTCCTTTGTTTCACATCTCTCCTATTTTTGTCACATTCAACTGTAGCTGGAGAAAGCCACTGAGAAAAAGCAGAAGCTGCAGACTCATCCCCGAGTCTGAAAAGTGGTGGAAGTTATTACTTCTGCTCTAATAAAAGAGTCACATAACTCCTTCTTCTCACAAATCCAGCCTGGAAGAACAGCAGGTCAGATTTTGGTTTATCCTGCAGAAGAGCTTGCCCATGGACCCCGAGTTCACAGTCCCAGCTCTTCCCTCTCTTTTACAGAACCCTTTTCACCACTGAATGGCAAGTTCTGTAAAAGCCACAAACTTCCAAGCTATATGTAGCATAAGGCAGCTGTTTGTCCCCAAATCCCACTGAGCTGACTACAGCAACACACAAATTACAAGCTTTACCTAGTAGCAGATAACACACCAAGTAATTTCTGTCTTTGAGCTATGAAAGTCAGTGGGGTTCACTCTTGCAGCTGCCTGCACTTGAATCAGTTCTATTTTTGGGCCCTGTTTTAATTTTGGGGCCCTTGGTTGGGAATTGCCTGGAGTGAGAAAAGGCAAAGGAAAGCAGGGTGCTCACTTCACTTCACCATTGTGACTTTATCTTTACAACTAAGCATCCAGCTACATCTTATCCTACTTATCTTGTTTATGAATTCAAAATTATGCACATAAAATGCCCTCCTTATACCCAGAGATGGGGTGAACTATATAGGGAACTAAATAGGGAGTGTGGTTACTAGATAGTTGCATACCCTTTCTTTTTTTTTTTTTCCTGTGCTGTATATTAAATTGTATAAGACCCTAAATATAATTGAAATAAGATGGCAAAGGCTTCCACATTTTTTCCACTGTTTGAAGTTGTCTAAGCAACAGAGACCTTGCAATACAAGGTGTAACAGGCTCCAGACCACCATTAACAACCTGAGCTTCCATTGTAGATTCCCATTTACCTCATTAAAGTTTTGACTCACAAGTGAAGGGTGGCTCCACACAGCCCAGCAGAGACTGGGCAGAGATCCCAGTTTGTCTGGGGATCAGCCTAGTGGAGCTGATCACATCCCAGTCTTCAGTGCCACACAGATTGAAAAGGCTGGATCCTGAAGCAGTAATGCCCAAACTCTTTTTGTTGTTATTTATGAGCCAGGGAACTTTCATGGACCCTGGTGTTTCCAAATATTAGACTAGGAAATCTAGAATGGTCAAATATCTCACTTTTACTGCTCTTCAGACATTAATGATGGATAAGTTTTGATGAAGAGACCGCTTTTAGTAAGACCAAGCACCTCTCTGTAACTAACCTTTTCTTGCACACAAAAATCTCCAAAGACACTCAGAACCCTTCCAGAACTTTTGCTTCAGGACAGGCACAAAAGCCTTCCTGACAGACCTGAGGGGCTGAAGATATATCTCAAACTTACATTACTCAGTCTCTTGTTGGTTTTTTTCACCCAGGGTTTCATGCTGCTTAAAAAAGACAAAAAAGGCAGCAATGGGAAAACATTTCTGTGGCTTTTGCTCCAAAAATACACTAAGCAGCTCGATGCCACAGGCATGCAAATGAGCAAGAGCTCAGCTTGCATTTGTCATTGAGAAATACACTTGATGCAATTTCACCTGTCACCCCCACCAAGACACAGCTGTCCCCAGGAGCAAAGTCTGGAGAGTCAATAATTTGTGTATTGGAGTGGTAAACCCCTCTTAAGAGCAGTACAACATTAGGAAAGACAATCCAATCTGGTGCTGGCATGGTGACTGCTTTTTTTTGGGGGTGCTGGCACTTCTACCAGTATTTTTCAGCATGCTGGAGGTATAGCTCAGGAAGTTTTACTGCCCCTGACCAAGTGGTGCTAAGATGGATCCTGACACCCTGCAAGAATAAACACAAGCCATGGGCAAGCTGCTTCTCTTCTTTGTCTTGCTTGGTCACAAGGAGAACAGAAAATTGTCCATTTTGTATGTATAAGGGCTTGCTTTGCCACTATTTACACCACCTTATTTCCCACAGCTGTTTTAAATAAAAAAAAAAAATCAACTTTTCTTGGTGTGAAGATTGTCAGGCATGGAGAATTGCTACAGTTTAGAATTTTGGTGTTTTTTGTACTACCCCTAAGGAGGAATACATGTATGGCATCCTGCACAAACACAGCAGAGCAGGAAAGAGCTGTGCAGACACCAGAGCAAGTCCTGAATGTCTGGCTGCAAGAACCTGCACCTGCTCCACTTCCACACAACTGAGACAGGGCTGTTGGGCTTCACGGTGTGAGAAAAGGGTGCAGAATGTGAACAACATCAAATTATTTGTCTGTGGCTGCAGAGCAAAGCTGCAGTAAAGCCAGAACACTCTTGTCTGAGTTCATACTTCGATCATTTTCCCACAGGACCATCCTTCCCCCAGCAAACAGCTTCCACAGAGCTCACACCACGCACACAAGGATATTTATCACCAGAGAGGGCAATAAAACACTCACAGAAAGGCTGGATTCCAGACTCAATTACAAGGAAAACCAAGAGCTCTTATGAATGCTCTCATGAATGCTGAATATCTCGCATTGCGTTATTGCAGTACACACTGGACAGCTTTTCCCTGAAAGGAAAGTTTGTGGCCACACAGGGATTTGAGATGGGAAATGGCAGAAATACAGGCCCATTATTTATTTTTTGTTTCTCTAGTATTTCTGTGTTACCAGATGTTAAACGTGGTTAGGCTTGTCTAAACTCACTAGCCCAAAACTAAATGGGCCCAAGCCCACCAAGCCTTGCTCTTAGCCCATCACCCCTCTTTGTGGTGCCGAAATCTGGTCAAATCCACAGGTACCAAGGGTACAGCAAGTCAAAGACGTAGTAGATGTGTCATAACATCTCATATTTCTTTAATATATTCTCTTTTAATATATTTATATTATATAAAATATATATATATAATATATATTAATATATAATTATATATGTAATATAAATATATTTAATATATTTAATATTCTCTGCAGGGGCAGAGAATCAAGTGACTTCTGAGATGCAGGTTCCTCGGAGATGCAGGACATTGAAGTGAGGGTGCTGGCAGGATATTTTCATCATGGATCAGGCTTCCAGTGAAGAAATAGGTCTCATCAACCTGGAAACAAGGTCATGGTTTTGAGGCATATTAGTCTAGTATATCAGTGCAAGCACTGACCTACAAGGGAAAGTAACAGTTCAGGACAAATATGAGGGCTCACCCCTGCTGAAGTAAATTAATAAAGTAACAAATTTTACATTTGTTTGGATGTTCAAGATGTATGGCTAGGCCCATTTACAGTAGCCAGAAATCCAGTTTCAGAGTTCCAGGCAAATGTCTAGAGTGGGAGAAGGAGGGGAAAAAAAAACAACAGATTGTGAATGACATGATATAACATATTTCCTCTAAAAGCTTCAATGTGGGAAAACTGGCAAAGGTTTCCACGAGATGTTAGTAAGTCTCTCAGCAAATAACCAAGGTAGCAGAAGCAAAATTAAAACATGACAGGGACAACTGACAGGTTTTTAATTGGTTGTTTTTTTCCTTCCTTTTAATTCCACGCTCTCTTTTCACCTTGTATTAGGCAATTCATTATCTAATTTAAAGCAGGCACTATACATTAGAGTCTCCTCACTTTGTACATTGCATGTTTAGACCATCTTCTTCATGTGATATATATATATATATATATATATATATATATATATTTATTTGTTTTGTTATTTGTTTATTTGTTTATTTATTTATTATCTGCCTGTATTGTTTTGGCAGCCAGAGTAAAAATCCATTGCCTCTGACTTCCAGAAAATCTGGATCCCTGTTTCTGCTTGAAGCCAGCTGAAGCAGCTGCTGCCCTGACTGCATAAGCAAGAGGGTAGAAGCCCTCAGAATCACAGAATGACTTTAGAAGAAACATCTGAAAGTGTTTTAGGCACAGATTTCAAAGAGTCAAATAAAGTCTTTATGTTCTCAAGTGACTTACCTTGAAATTACATGAAAATACACCTGTGAATACTACAGAATTCCTCTTCTGGAAACACGTGGATGCTTCCTCTGGACTAAAAGAGCAGCTGCAAACAGAGAATGAACTGGAAGTCCTTGTAAATCCAATTCCCTGCTCTTGCTCTCTCTTTTAGAGCTGCCTCCACCTATGGCAGGGATCCTAAGTAGGTGTAACTCACCTGGGACCTGCTCCAGTTCTCATGAAGTCAATAAGAGCTTTCCCCTGACTTTTACAGGCACTGGATCCTGTCCACGCTGGAGGAGCTGGAAGGTGCAGGTTAAAATACCTCCCCGTGCCTTTCCTTTTACACACACACAGCAACTCCCTCTGCTGTAGCTTGTTTCAGAGCTTTGTAGGTTTTTTTGTTTTGTTTTGGAGGTTTTTTGTTGTTTTTTTTTCTTTGTTGTATTTTTTTTTTGTTGTTTTTTGGTTGTTTGTTGCTGTTTGGGGTTTTTTGTTTAGTTTTTGTTTGGGTTTTTTGGTTTTTTGTTTTTTTTTTTCTTTGTTTTGTTTTGGTTTGGTTTGGTTTGGTTTTGGGGTTTTGGGGTTTTTGGGGGTTTTTTGGGTTTTTTTGCTGTTTTGGGTTTTTTTTTATCCAGGCTGTCTTGCATGCAGTTTTTACACCAAGGCTAGAGCAAGGTTCTGAAAGTCCACACTTCTGGGGTTTTAGAGTTACTGTTAGACAGGGGTTTGCCTGATTTTTATCTTGGAGCTCTTATTAAATCCCGTGCCATGCTCACAGCATTAAAAATCCTACAGACTTCAGGGAGGTGAGAATCCTCCTGCCCCAAGACAAGCTGAAAACCGTAGGTACTACAAGGTGCTGCTCCCAGGAGATGCTTCTGACTCCAAAGTGAGGCCTGAAACTCTTAAACCTTATGTTTCCCCTGGCTTCTGCAGAGCATTCTCTGCTGAGCCCTAATGAGATCCTTCCTTGCACAGAAATTTGCCATGCTGGTTGGTTTATTTAGGCTTGTATTTATAGAGTGTGACAGAACTGGGATAATGATGATAATTGGGTTTGGCACTGCATGAGCAGAAAATGTGCAGAAAAAAGGAGTGTCTCCAGATGAGTTTCATCTTGAGTTTATCTAGAGACAGGGAAGCTGCTGTATCAGATCTCCTCTGCCTTGTGACCAGCAGGACCTGATAAAAGTTTGTAATATCTCTTCTCCCAAAGTGATCTGAATTCATATTGTGTTTGTTTCAGCCTGTGGCTGCAACACAGAAACTAGGATACAAACTTCAAAAATGATAAAAAAATAAAGTTATTTAAATAAGAGGGGGGAGTCATGGGTGGTTTTTCAATAACATCTGGGAGATGCCAGGCACCTGAGAGGTCAAGCCTTGCCTCCACATCAGAGGGCATTTTCCAGCTTCCCCCCGGCACCATCTGCAGGACCAGGCTGGAAGTGGCTCTGCCTGAGTCCAGATAAACCCAGCAGCCTTGGCCCGAGAAAGAAACAAAGACAGTGAAATGCAGGCTGATCACTCACGTTTAGCAGCCTGTCTGATCTTCCAAAGGATGAGTCTGTGTGTAGTTTTACGGGGAAACTGCAAGCTCTGCTCCACTGCAAAGTTCTCATGCTGAAAAATCAGTTTGGGCCACTCTCTTAAAAAAAAAATCTCCTCTAAAAAATGAGCTGACAGCTTTAAAACACAGGAGTTTTTACTTTTTTCTTTTCCCTTTTTTTTTTTTTTTTATGTCTGAAAGGCTCTGTGAATTAATTGAAGAAATCGATTGAAGAAATTAAGACATCTTTAGAAGATCCTAAAGCTGCATTCTGGCTTTCTGCTCTTTGGACTTGGCTCTGTAATTTCAGCCTGTTTTCCAGGCTGAACTGCTGACATATTACACAGCAAAGCCTTAGTGCTCTGAAGTTGCCAGGTGGTATGGGACACTGAAACCACTGACAAATTCAGTTTGCAATCAGTGAGTGCTTTCTTAGCCTAAAACATTTTCTCCTTGCTGAGAATAATTCCTCTCTCCCTGGCCCACCTCCCTCAATCCCCAGGACTTTCTAGAATAAAATGTGACATTCCTGGAAAAGCAAATGTTGACACTAGGACATTTTTTTGAACAAAATTTGGGAAGTTTGATTTTAGCTTTTTTTTTTTTTTTTCCAAATCAAGCCACTTTCAGAAGAAAAAAATGTTTATTTGAAACAGTACAAAACAACAAAAACAAAACTTTTTCGTTCAGCGTCACGAAGTATTCAATTTAATCCAAATTAATGTGCTGCTTTTTACCCACATTGCTCCTTCAAACGCTAAATAATTTATATTCTGGTTCAGCTGGAACTTGATTTTCTCCTTGATAACTTTGTCAGCTCATTAAAGTGAATAAAACCCCTGATATCAGTAACAGATTGGCATGGAGAATTGTCTCCTCCACCCTCCTCCCCACCAGTCCCAGTCCAGCTGTTTGACCCCAGCAGCCTAGGGGGAAAGCAAATATTCCAAGATTAACAGAGCAAACATGCAAAAATAGCAGAGTCATCACACCAAACCCCCCAAAAAAGCGTATATTTGTGTGTACATCTGTGTGTACATCTCCCTCTCTGTAATTTTTACTTTTTTTCTGTGATTTTATTCTAGTTCGGTGTCAGCTTCCAGAGCGGCCACTGACTTTTTGTGGCTCAGCCACAGGACCCAGATGGGTGGAAGGAGGGTGTAAAATGTGACAGCAGAGAATCAAGGACAGAAGGCAAAGCAGCAGCCCCTGGCAGAGGTCCAGCTCCATCCGAGGTGGGATGGCTGATGAAGGAAATCAGGAGAAGTTTTGGGAGTCGCAGGCGGAAAATAACGTGCATGATTCAGGCAGAAAAAAAATGTGGCCGTGAAAAAACGCAGAAGGACAGAGCAAAGCCCCCAGAAAACCTGCTTGGAAAGGTCATCTGGACCCAGAGCAAGCCAGTGCCAGTGCCTCAGCGAGGAAGCACAGAGGAGCATTGCCAGGTTACACCCCTGGAGTAGAAGGAGGAGAGTGGAGAGAGCCAGAGAGGCAGAGAGGGAGAGGAAAACCAGGAGCAGGGTGCCAAGAGCTTTGCAAAGCAGCAAGCCTCGGTGGAGTTACGTCAGTGGAGAGCCCAACCCAGCAGCTAACTAAAGACACACGTCTCAGAATAGCAAGCCTCAGACACCAAACTGAGCAAGCCTGCAGAGAGGGACAAATCACTCCAATGGGTGAAACCCCGCTGCAAATCGCCTCTGGGTCCTGATTTTTTCCTGCCTGAATCCTCAACAGTTTATCTTAAAAATTGCCTTTTTCTTTCTCTTCCATCCCCAAACCCCTCTGCACTGAGGTATGCCAGACCCACTGGGCTCCAGGGGAGAGCTGGGCATGGCACAGGGATGGCTGAGCTTTTGTGGAGCAGCACAGACACTTCTCATTGCACACCATCTCATTTCTTTGTGTGTGGCTTTCCATGTGAATGTGCAAACTATGCTGGTGCACAAGGATGTTGCTCTCTAGCCCAAAGACATGTCACAGCCCTCCACTTTCAGTTCTGAATCATGCCAAAACAGTGGGAGGAAAGGGACAAGGATTTTGAGGAACTAAATACTTTTAAAGCATTAATTTTAGCCCCATCACAGAAGCTTTTTCCACTGTTTGTCTGTCTGTTTCAAAATTGGACTTCTCCTTCCCAGCTCCAGTTTTAAAGTCTGGGTTAACAAGAACTTCCAAAGCCCAGTATGCATCTCCAGATGGACAAAAGATATTGAAAATTGCTGTTGGTTCTATGGGTCCTAAGGGTTGATTTAGACTGGAAATAAGAAGGAATTTCTTTGCAATAAAGGTGGTGGGGCACATTGCCCAGAGAAGTGGTAGATGCCCCATCTCTGGAAACATTGGAGGTAAGGCTGGGTGGGGATTTTAAGGTCACCTCCAACTAAAACTATTTTATGATTAAAGCAGCCCTTTTGAGGTTTCCTCTGTCTCCCAGGTGAGACCTTCCACTCCTGTCCTGCTGAGCAGGGGAATGGCTTCCCACTAAGCTAATACTTGGATAAACGCTGTGATTTGTAAAAGTGATCTTTTGATCCAAGACATCCTCCTCCAGTCTTCCATTTCCTTCCTTTTTCCCACATCCTCCACACAACCCTTGGGGAAACCTCCCTCTCTGGAGGATACTAAATGGAAATGCAGTTTTCCCTCCCTTCTTCTTCCTCAAAACATGCTCAGCTGGGCCTTTATCCACCACTGAATCAAGCACTTGCTTGACCTCAGTTCTTTGAGAACAGCAACTCAAAAGCTTTGAAATCAGGGTGTGCACAAGCCTTTGCTGACTCTGGGACCTTCATGTGTTACTCTCCCACCATGCAATTAATTCCTGCAAAAAACTGGCAGCTACAGGGATCAACTAATTCTGTTGTGCTGTGCATTTCCTGCTGCTCTTGACTGGGAAAGGAAAATATAACTCATGCTCACCACAAATGGAGCCTGGAAGAAGAGCTTCTGTAGGAATCACTTCTGTGCCAGGGGTTTTTTTTTACAAAGGCTCAGTCATTTCTCTCTTTGAAACAAGCACATCTTTCTCTGCAGTCGTCTGCTGATGGTTTCAGCTGGTTTTGGAGTGGTTGTCAAGGAGAAAATGGTCATGGGGTAACCAGATGAGAGAGCTGTGTGATATGAAATGGTGAAATTCAGACCCAGTGATATTATTAATTGGCTCTGTGGTTGACAACACGGCCTCTAAGAGAGCATTCTTCTCTTCCTTGCCCACAAGCTGCGCTTTTAAATATTGTGTTAACTCCAAGGTGACTACAAAAGGTTTTTGCCTTCAGATTGGACTCAGTGCCAGCTGAAAAGATATTTACAAAATGCCTCTCACCATTGCCTTGGTGTGAAATCTCTGTTTTACAGACAGTTAAAACAGAGCTTTGCAAAATCACCGGAGGAGGATAAATCAGAATAAACTGGTCACCATTTCACATTAAAAAGGAGGAACAAATTAATGACTGGAGTTGCCAAGTAGCTGGTTCCAAGCACTCTAGAGACATCTCTCTTCTCAAACTGCAGTTCCCTTGGCCAAAACTTTTAATGGGTTCAAGAGCAAATAGGCACATTTGTAAGGAATAAGTTCATCAGTGGCTATCAGCCCTAATAAACTGGCAGTGGCTTTGGAGACTGATGCCTTAAACCCAACAGAAAATAAGACATGGTTGGAAAGAGATGTTTTTTGGAAGATTTCATGGGAGTTTTCACCAAGTTCCTGGTACTGACAGCTTCAGGACACAAATATCCAATCTGCAAAAAGCCTTTGGTCTGACTTAGCATAGCATTTGTTATGCAAAAAAGTCACAGCATCTGATGTATATCACCAGGATAATGGCACACACCAGATCCTTTCACCCAGCCATGAAATATCTGAGAGTATGGCAGAAATCAAGGAACTGCTTCCCACATAACTCTGTTCAGGCTGATTTATTTGTCCCATCTCCTGTTTGCACTGGGAATTAAGGCACAAAGACCACCTGCAAATAGATTTTGTTCCCAGATAGACATCATATATTAAATGAGTTTAATAATAGTTGTCTCCTCCTTCTGAGACACTCATCCTGTGTCCCAGCTGCTCAGAGTGAAATCCCACCAGAGGATGCAATCTTTGTCGTATTGAAACAGTCTTGTGAGACTTCTTTTATTCTGTTAAAATAAAATATTTGACTAAAGCTTCAAGGAAAGTTCTGCTTTCCCTTTTGTTCCCCTTGGCTTTTTGGGAGAGAAGGAAAGGTGTATTCCCTCTCTGCCATCTTTCTTCCCCTCTCCTCCAAGTTTTTCTGGTAGAGGGTTGTGATTCATGGCAGCAGAGTACCACACCTGACAACCTCTTTTCAAGCATTCTTATCTCAGTAGGACTCACTGGCTCAGACCAGCAGGGTACATTGTCCCCTCCAGGTTTGGAGTGTATCTGGTAGGCAGACTCTGGCTGTTTTGCAGGGATCCTCATTAAGGAGGGGGAATTTTCACTCAGCTGTTCTTAGCATGTTCTCAGTTTGCACTGGGAATATTCTCAGCCTGTCATTCAAGTGGAGACAAACTCTACCCAAGCTCAGGTGTCCCATGTCAGGGCACAGGACATTGTGCTCCCTTTAATGTGTCTTTATGACAGGCTTGTGTAAATGTCTCTCTGTTGGTAAAACAATCACACCTCCAGCTACCGTGGCTCAGTGAACACAAAACTTTGCGTAAGCCACGTAATTACACATGTCTCCAGAAAGTCCTGTTGGCTTATTCAAACACAGAGAGACATCCAGTCACCTTCTGCAAATGCCTTCTTGTGACAGAAGTGGTTTCCAGTGATCTCTGAAAGGAAGTTAAATAACTACTGCATTCCCTGGGTTCATGGTGTCCCCAGGTGTTTTTCTCATTGCTGGTGCTTATCATAATTTCTGTGAGCTTTGCCTGCCTAGAAGTGAATGGAAATGCCATCAGCTAAACCTGGGGTGACTCTCACACAATAGCCAGGTGAAAAGAAGGGGAAAATCTTTTGACAAAGGAAATGTTTCTTCAGGTGAACAGGCAGATTCACAAACACATGCACGTGTGCACACATCAGATCATTTCTCACTCCGCCTTTCCCTCCTTCAAGGCTCCGAAGGAAGCTTGTGCAAATAGAGATTCTGAAATCCCAGGAAATACCAAATATTTATTTGCTCCTTCTTGCCCCTCCAGGTGGTTGTCCCATCACCTATATAAATGCAGAACCTATTAAAGAAAATGTGGCAGAAGGCTGCATTTCAGGTTCCTCTGCCACAACACTCCCACCAAGGCTGTTCTGGGCCACCCACCCACCCTTAGAAGTGGTAAGTAATCTACTTAAACAGAAGTATTCAAGAATGTTCAGGGTTTTTTCTTTTCTTTTGTTTTGTTTTGGTTTTGTTGTTTGTTTTTTTTCAGAAAGTAGTTGCTCTTTTCAGACAGAAAATTCTGAAGTTTTTCATCTTCTTTCTTATTACCAGCCCCATGTTTCATATATAGCTGTACCAATCTCTAAGGCTGAAATAATAAGATACCCAGTGCAGGTTAAACTCTAGGGAAAAGGTACTTTCAACTTTTCTGAAAAGTTCCCAGCAGAAAATCTGTCAGTTTAATGCTGCTTGAACATGAGTCATGCAGTTCTTTGATGCATGTCAGTTTCTGTCAGAGAACTGAAATGGTTCAAAGAGCCACATGAGTATTTTTCTTTTTCAGCCTTTATCTTTTCACATCTTCCTTTGCCACATCTTGATTACCCTGTTATGTTTTGAAATGTCATGATATGAAGTAAACACTCATTTTTGACAAAACAAGGCATTTTGATAATTAAAAAAAAAAAAAGGCACAATTAAGTTTGAAAGCAGATGCTTCCATAAAACAGCAAGATTAAAAATTCATATTAAAATTTCCCATGTGGTAGAAATCATATTTTCTGTCATACTGTCAGATACTGTTTTCCCTGCCAATCTTTTCCACCCATTTTAGATCTATTCTGGGACAGAAATTCTACTTTTCATTTTCACATTCACTTTTTTTTTCTTCTCATTCCCTTTTCTCCTTGCAGTAACATGTGCATGGCTGGAGTACATATCTGCAGTAAAATGGGGAATTCAGCTTATTTGTCTGGTCTGTGATGCCATTTGCCTTTTTCAGGGAATTTTCTGGGTATTCAGTGAGCACAAGTCAGTTCTTCTGGGTTCAACCAGCAGCGTCCAGGTTGCTGAAAATCTTCTCTTTATTGCTGCCCAGTGGGATCACTGCAGTCACTTCCTTCACCTGTTACTTATTTTCACCATTTCCTTCTTTCCTCACAGAAAGGAGAGGAGTCAAGTTGAGAACCAAAAGAAAATTCACAAGAAAAGGGTGCCTGAAGCTTGCTGCATTACTCATGGCCATGATTCTTCTGGGGGATTGGTCAGAGAACATCTTGGATGGATATCATCACATCTGAGGGACAGTGAAGGACTGCTCAGGAGTTATGTGCATTTCCCAGAACCCAAAACCATCAACAAGGTTGGTGAAGAAAAGAGGCAACACAGGAAGGACGAGCCAGAATCCACTTCTTATTCTTGGTCTGTTTCTTCACTGCCATGCTGGTGACCTCCAATATTTGTTCTTCAGACCCCCTCAAATGAGACCTGAACACTGAAAGAGTTTGATCAAGAGAGAATGTTGGGTTTTTTTAAGTCCACATGAGGAGCTGCTCTGAGACCAGGAATTAAAATGACAGGAACAGTACCAGGCAGGGCCCTAAAGCAGATTCTCTGATTTATGGAGCCCAGACAAGCACCAGGCAAGCCAGAGGGAAGTCAGAAGCACAGGTTTATCATCCACTCCCCACTGGTGTCCCTGAGGGCAGAGCAGGATGCCCATGAGGTGGTACCCTGGTACCCAGGGCAAGTTCTCCTGGGTAATTTTGTGATGCCTTTCCACTGTACCAGGCAGAATTTTAAGATCAAGTGGCCAAAGTTCACATCTCCCCTCCACAAACTGAGGACTGCAAACAGTCAGCAGCACAGAAAACACTAAGGGAACAACCAGCTGAATAACAAACATTATTCTCCTGACTTCACTTGGGAATAAGCTGCCAAAAAGCACAAACTGGGCAAGGATTTTGTGTCTTTTGCCCTACCTCCAAACAGCAGTGCTTGTTCTGTGTGGAGTCCAAGAACAGGAAGACAAGCTGGCAGCCCCTTGTCCTGGCTGGCACCCAAAATCAGATTCATTCCACACCATCCATCCAGGATGAATGTCAAATGAATGGGGGACAGGTTTCTTCTGCAACTCACTGCTCCTTTTGCATCCACACGTGCATGACACGTATTTATCCTGCAAGAATGACTCACACCAGGGATTTCCCACTGCTGTGGCTGTTCCTGGACATGGGTCTGAGATAATGGGGGCAGACAGCAAGGGCATGGGCACTGCCACCTGTCTTGTCCTGGTTTCTGTGGCCCCAGGAATACATAATGTGATGACAATCAGCTCTTTCATTAGCACAGTCTGAGATTTTGCCCACAAAGCAGACAGGAAAGGTGGCACATGTCCCTGTTCAGCCCCCTCACCACCTGCAGACGAGATGGGACTTCCACTTTGCCACCACCTCAGTGGGGTGACAGCTTGAGTCTTAAAAGTCTGCCACAGAGAGGCACAGGCACAAATACATATTACTGGAACTCTGAAAGGCAACATGGACAGAAAAAGTGACTTTTGAATGATCAAGGGTTATTTAAATATTATAATTATGCCTCCCTAAATATGGTAATGAGCTTAATTAAGTACATGCCACCATGTATATGACCATATTCCTCAGGTCTACACCTGGATCATGTTACATGTAAGAAGGAGGAGGGGGAATAAATTGGGCTATGTATAAGGAATGCAGGAATTTTCCTTCTAGCTAGGAGGAAGATCCAAAAAGATCAAAAAGTCAACAGGCTACTCTTCTGTCCTTTCTCCCAAGAGAGGGCACCTTCTTGTTAAACTTCTGGGTATGGTTGTTATTTTCACATGTTGTTATGTAATATAATTTTTGTTATTAGAGCTCCATCACAGATGGTTCATTTTCCAATTAAAATTCTGGATCTCTTTCTTCAATAAAGAGCATTATTTGTGAAAATGTGATCACACAGGTTCTTGTTGAATATGACCAGGCTTATAGTGATAAATTTATTATCAGAAATTAAGCCCAGCAGCAACCAATCCTCTGGTCTCTGAGGACCAGCTGGAAAGCAAAGGGGTTTATTTTCTGCCAGATTTCTACACCTTTAATTTAACCTTCTAATGACCCAGCTGGAGGGAGGGACACAGTGAGAGCAGCCCCATACTCTGCCGAATGACACATCATTTCCTTCTCAAAAGAAATTCATTTCCATCTCCAAAGAAAAGCCTATGGATCATTAGCCAGGCAGTCAAGCACTCACACTTTTTTGCCCTAAGCATCATGATTCCAATGTACCAACAGAAAATGTGGCATGCTCAGGACTGGCAGGAAACCCAGGGCCACATCCCAGACTTTCCTTCCTGGGAAGGACAGTGAGTGGTCAGGGTTCCTACAAGAGTCTCATTTCCCCCATCAGCGCTGGCATCTGACACTGCCTTTGACAAAATAGAAGGCCTTGCCCTTCTCAGAGAAAGAGACACATCTCCAGACAGCTCCTGTTTGCCACCAGGCCTTTTTTTGTGCAGAATCCTCAAGCTCAAGCCAGGATGCGTGTTGGGTGCGCTGCAAATTTTGGCAATCTCTTATCTTTCCCTAGTGGGTGCAACCCGTGCTGGTCTGTGCTCTGAGCTGACCTCTGGCAATGTCTGCTCCAGAATGCATCTCCTGAGATGTGTCTTACCTCCTATCCTCACTCTTCTGTGCCCAGAACTCCCACTGGAGCTGCTCCACCCCGCTGGAGCGCCGTCACCTGTGTCATTGCCACCAAACCCCAGTGGCTGCTGGATGGAATGTGTTTGGGAGAGGAATTTGTAAAGGTTTCTGTCTATCTGAGTGCACTGAGATGGAGCCTCTCCTGCTGAGCTGTGTCTAGCAGGGATGGAGGCAAGGGCTCTCCTGAGCATGTGAGATTTGTGATTCAGGATGGTGTCCCTCCTGGAGTGGAGCAGCTTGTCACAGCTTGAAAGCAAGGTGACAGGATCTGCCTAGGAGCCTACAGCTGTAGCAGCTGAAGTGGAGCCTCCTCCCATGGTGCTGGGCTAAATGGCTTTGGGGTTTTTTTATTTTTTTTATTTTATTTTATTTTTATTATTTTATTTATTTCAGCATCCTCTCACTCCACTCGTGTCACTGCTTCTTGCCCTGAAGAGGTCAGCTGTCACCCTGAAAACTCAGCTTCTGTATTTTTATTTTTTTTTTTAGGTATATAATGCAGGATATATTTATATATATATATATATATATATATATTTATATATAATTCAGAAGCTGAGTTTTCAGGGTGACAGTCAGTTGTGCCCCAGAGTCTGCTTCTCCACTCCATGCAGCTGCCAAGCTTGGAAAACCCTCTTTTTCTCCATTCTCTGTGATCCTTCTTACATGACTTCTTGATTTTTTCAGCCTCTGCAGGAGAGTTTTCTTACTTTTCCCTCACTGCAGTGGCTCCTTCACGACACTGCCTAAAAACCTCTTAAAGACCAGTCAGGGAATTCCCACTGCTCTTGCTCTCTGGAGAGGCACTCAGCTGAAAAGTGGTGTTACCTGAGTGTGCTCACCCCAAAATGCCTCCTGCTCAGCTGCAGAGGACAGTGACACTCACAATCCCTGAATTCCAGAATCTGGAATTCCAAAGAACAATCTCACCCTGTGAAGGAAGGTGTCAGGGGGCTGTGACAAAAGGGAAAACTCAAGGCTGAGGGAAACTCTACTGAAACAAGAAGAAAATGGGAGAGCAGGGAAATGTTGGATTCAATTTTGCATTTTTCAGACCGTGAGATTTCAGCTCCAGCCTTGCTTCTCAGGCAGCATTTATGCTGCTCTCTCAAGCCACAAAATCAATAAAATTGAAAGTACCCTCTAGACAAGATAACACAGATATAAATCTGAGAAGATGCTACAGATCCTGGCCACAGCACAGGCAGAGACTGTGCCCAGATCAACTTTGGCAGCCTTTTAACCAAGACACAACCCTCCTCTCTGATTTAAACCACTTTCCTGCTCCTTTCAACACCCTGACAAAGCTGGAAACCTACATCAGTGCACGCACAGCGCAGTGATTTTAATACAAAAAGTTGTATACAGATATGACTGGGATGTTTCCAGATAAAGATAATAAGGAGGGATAAAAGCAAAAAGCAAAGAAAGTTCAATCTGAAAGTGCATGTTTGAATTGGACTGTTTGGACAGTCCCAGTCTGACTTGCAGGGAGCAGGGCAAAGCCCTTCTCACTGCTTATCTGCAGAGCTATTCTTGGCTTCCCTGTCTCAGCTTTTAGTTTAAATATCTGCAATTATTTACCTACAGCATGTACCAATTTTTTTTATTATTTTTTTTTCTCTTGTTGAACAATGACTAATTGCCTCATGTGAAAGCAAATATTTAAGTATGTGTGCAGGAAAGCTTTTCCCTCCCAGACAGATAGCAAGCAGCACTGCAAAAAGCCTGGCGTTCATACGTGGGGTTTCACGTGTTTTGCTTAATTTCTAAGCTCTGTGAGGTTTAAAAAGCATCAGAGTTCTCATGTTAAGGTTTTAAAGCACAGACTGACAGCCTGAGGTGGCCTTTTCAATACAAAATGCATGCAAACTTCCCTGTGGGTATACAGCTCATATAAAGCCACAAAGAAGACATTGAAATAAGAATAGTTTTATGTAAAAAGGAAACCAGGAACTGACTAATCAGTCAAATTTCACAATTTTCTTCAGCACAGAGAAAGCAGAAGGTATTTGCAGCACTTGTTGCTTAAATAAGCTGCTCAAAATTATTGGACAAAATGATTTCTAAATTTTTCTCTTTTTTTAAAAAAAGGATGAAGATTTCCAAGTTAACTTGCCTCACACTTTATTCTTTTGAGAAACCAATCACAGCGCCTTTTCTCAGCAATACTGTCAAGGGTTTTGGGAAGAAAGCCTAGGACAAAAGCTCAGGATGAAGTGATTGTTTGAATGTACTCAGTACTGTAAAAATGTAGATATTTGTTTAATCTTAAATGAAGAACAATCTCCCCAGTATTTGCTGGCAATTCAATAAAATGTAGTTCACGTCTCAGAGTTTTTCTGCATCACAGGCAAGAGCACAAGGTCCCTTCTGTGATCAAGTCTTTTATCCATGCAATACAGGTGCAGACAGAAGATTTTTGTATGCCAAATGGCATCCTGAAAAATGCTATCTCTAAACAATAGAAATAAAATTACAGGGGAAAAGGTGACCTCACACTTGTGTGTTTTGCAAAAGCACACAATGTTCAGATGTCAGTTTTATCCAATAGATAATTTCCAAGTGCAAGCCTGATCACCTGGCTTCTGGAGAAGCAAGGCTTGTACAACACGTTAAGCTCAACAACACTTTCTCAGATTTTCCCTAAAGAGCATTCCAAAGTGTTTGCAAAGTTATCAGCCTGAAATCGCCTAATTTACCATATAAAAAATTTATGTTGCTCATCCAGGCACCGTTCCACCCCTTCCAGATGTTGCCTTTTTTGTTTTGGGCTGCTTTGTCTGAGATAAGTGACACCAGGATGGTAATGCAAGCCTGCAGAGCAGCCATGTCCTGCTGTTGGCTGTAAGTGATGCAAAAAGACAAAGCAAACAAAAAAAACCAAGTATCAGCTATGGGTTCAATGTCAGCACATGGATGTTTTATTTGGAACTAGAAATAAACATATTTTTTTTTTAATTTGAAATTAGAAATAAACCCTTCTTTTTTTTCTTTTTTTTTTTTCACTTAAAGCATCTGGGTCTAAAAGAAATATTTATTAACAAATAACAAATAATTATTGCCTTTTACATGTAGCACAGGAGTTGTTTTTTCCAAAATGTACCTGAGCTTTTAACAGGACCTTGATCACGTGGCTGAATATTTGGCCCAAAGGTTGATGTATTTTCCTTTAAGCACTTTCCAGTGCTGCTCCCACAGAGACCTGAACTTCAAATATAAAATACAAAGCTCTAAATGCTTGCTAGCTTGGAAATCTTTCTCCTCACCCACTTTTATACCCCCAGGGAATCTGAACCATACACATGTACAAGATGACTTGCACTTCTTCCACTAATGCTGGAAATTATTGCTGTAGCCACAGTTATCTGGAATTATTTTTTGCAAGTGGGAGACCACAAACACAAATTGTCCTGCCCTTGCTGGCTCAGCACTGAAGGATCCTACCAAGATAAACCATATCTCTTGAAGCAGAACACGAGGCACACTGGTCTGCAAGGCATCCAGTGCTCCAGGGAACATCTCACTTGCCTGTTCCAAACCTGGTGTGATACAAACTCCAAGAGCACATTGCAGGTCAGGGCCCTTCCTTCAGAAATATGGGAAAAAGCATAGCTGAGATAATCTAGTCCCAAGGCAAGCAAAACAAATGGTAATGTATTAAATAAAAGATATCCTTTAACATGAAAAATCTCTTCTTGCTACGGGTGGTCACAGCCTTGTCCCTGACATTCCCAACAACAGGTATTAGGGTTTATACCTCATGGGGACCCCAAAATGGTTTGTCCAGGTGAGTTCCTTGTTCAGTTTTCATGGGGCACCATGGTGCTGTTCATTCTTGCAGCATGAATTCACCTTGATCCTATTTGAGCCCATCACAGAAAATGTCTCACAGCTGTGACACAGCTCAGTCTCTTTGTCAAATCCAGTAAAATCACTCTTGCAGGAGGTTGTGGTCCTGTACTTCACTCCCATTCAAGCTAAAGGTAATTTTTTTGCTCATTTCAGTAGATAACTGGCCAGAATATGCAAAATACAAGGATTTGGGAGATTAAAACTATTCAGAAAAAACACAGAATTTAAGTTTGCCCAGCCTGAACATAATTTTTACACCATATTCACCGCCACTGTATAAGTGCCCACTCCAACACTGTGCTGTGTTTTGGTCACAATAAAGCTCTGGTGCACATGGCACCTGCTTTCTCTGGAAATCAGGATCACAATTCCTGATTCAGGAAGTCAGGAGCCTGGAGAAAGGTTTCCATTGCTCCCCTCCAGTGCTGACCCTTCTCTTTGCAAATGCAGGCCACACCCAATAAGATCCAGACCACAGTAATGTAGAAAAAAACAGCCTGAAAATTCTGGGGGAGGGTCGAGGTGGAAAACTGCTGCCATGAAGCATTCAGGACCCACAAGATTTGCCTAAAAATAAGCTACAGCTGCAGCTGAAGCCCTTGCCAAATGCAAATGCATCCTGTCTGTCCCCTCCACCTTTGTCCAGGTGAGATTGCCCTGGTGGTCCCTTCTCCACTCACATTTGGCTCTGAAGATTATCTTTACTCCTGAAAGCCCTAAGGATCTTTTCTCCTGGTCGTGGCATGAATGCAACAAGTCTCTTCCCTCTCCCCAGCCTCTCTCAGGGAGCTCGTGGAATAAATGTCATCTGCCAAGTCCCTGGTTGGAAAACTTCAACCAAATATAGAAAGTCTGGACAAGAACTGGACTTTTTCCACCCCCCTCTCCTACTTCTGCTGCTCGGTTTTAAGTCTGTCTGCAGCTGCTGGAGATACAGGGAGCCTTGAAAGAGTGACCACTTTTATTTTTTGACTAGATTGCAAGCCAGGCTCACCACAAAGCCATTTTTTATGATTTTACAAAAAGCATGTGGCAAACCTTAGAAAAGCTACTTAGTCATCCTGTTAGTGACCACTGTCTTCTGGAGTTTTTCCCTCTCTCCCATGTTCCTCACAGAGATTTTTCTGCCACTTCCCAGAGCAGAGGCACACTCTCATCAGCTGCACAGCATGTTTAAGAAATATCTCCCTGCTGGTTCTAAAGTATTTGTTTTCACAGAGCAGTGTCTCCCAGAGGTGAGATTTAAAACACACTTTTGCAGGAAAATTGCAGTTTAACCACAAAAACAACTGGGAGCTGATAAAGCTCTCCCTAGGAACAATTACTTTTATGGGTACATCAAAATTTCAGCTGTAGAACTGGACAACTAGCTGGGGAAAAAAATAAAAAAATAAAAAAAAAAAAAAAGAAGAGAAAAAACAAAACTAGATTTCATGGATAATTAAAAACAATTTAAAAACCCCATGCTGTTGCTTTGTTGGTAGAAACTGAGGGGCATCCATGCTATTGACCAGTTTCAGACCTAAATTGTGGTGGAATTTCCCTGCTGTAATGCAATGATTGAATGTCAGTCACAGTCTTTGGCTTCCAGCAGACCACTTTCCCCACTTTCTGATCATTTCAATTCCTGCTAACCCTTGCTATTCCCCACCTAGCCAGATGCAAACTGAGGGAAACACTCTTTTTACATCCTGACTGTCCTTTTTCCTTGGCATGGCAGAGTTAGGTCCCTTCCACCTGCTGCTCAGTTCCCTATCCCTTGGGAATATTAATTTAGCAACAGGACACATCAAAGAGCCTTCAGACCTTTCTGTGAGGCACCAGGTGACACAAATGCCCACCTGGATGGGGCAGGATCAACGTGAACCCAGGCAGGTGTTGGAGTCTGAGATACAGAGTGAGCACCCTTGTTTCTAATATTTAGTTCTAGGATTCAAAGAAACACTGAATTTCATATAATATGAAATTCATGAGCATGTTTTCATGGTGATACATGAGAACAACTTTTAAAGTTAGACAGGAAAAGTGTAAGCATGTAGATTAGAAAGTTTCTTAAATCACTGGGTGAAAAAGTAGTTTAGAGAACAGGAGACAAGACGGAGGATTTAGGGTGTTGTCTCTTGTCCCTTCTTTCTTCTTCATGTTCTTCTCCTGGGGGTTTTTGGGTAGTAGTAGGTGATTGGGTAGAAAATGCCGCAGTGCAGCACAAAGGTGTTGGGTCATTGGGTCACTAATAAAAATAACTTAGTTGGCACCTGTTAATTGGGTAAATGGACATATAAAAGACCTTGAAGAAGATCTTTGTTAGCCATTTTACCCCTTTTCCATCATAGTGCACAGAGCTCCTTGTACCTTGTAATGCTGATAAGAAAAAATAAACAACTGAGACCGAACAAGAGAAAACTGCCTCCCTCTCATCAATCTTCAGTTCAAAGGGAAAAATAACCTAACCCAAAGGTCCATAATGAGACAGGCAGGGACATTTTTTGCAGGTCAGATGCCTGCTCCTGTAACACTGGGTTCCCCTAGATGAAAATAAGCCAAGTGGAGCTAATTTAGCCCAAAAGCAGAGTCCTGCCTTAGAAATGCACTGCACAAGGCAAGATGAAGTGCCATGAAGAGTTTGCATGAGCTTGAGGGACTCCATGCTAGGTTTCTGACAAGAAATTCCACTCAGGATGCAGGAATAATCTTGTCAACACCCACCCACAGCCACCACAAAGATTTGTTTCCAAAGCAAGTAATTTGTTCAGTAATTATTCCCTAGTGCCGCTCCAACCCAAAGGAGAAAGGTCTGTGTCTTGGGGCTTTGCCTCATCAGGATGATCACATTTTATCCACTGTCTTTTAAAAAAGTGGGTCTGTATGACAGCAGAGTCAAGTAGAGGAAAGCTCAGTAAAATCATGATAATTTGTGGGTATAACTCCAGTCAGCCCCCAGGAACAGAGCCTGGGTTGCAAAGGAAGAATAAACAGTGAAAGGGCTGAGAGCACACTTTAAATTTATTTTTTTTTAATATCAGGAGTTTCACTAAACAAATCAAGAGGAAAAAGTCATCCAAATGATTGAGAAAACAGGAAAATGTATTAAAACAATTTTTCTAAAAAAATAGGTATTCAAATTACTTCCCTACTTTCTTTTTTTTTTTTTTCCATCTCTTTACCCTTGCCATTTCCTTTTGGGTGGAGGAAAGATTAAAGGAAGAGAAACATCTGAGGGTAAGAGTGATAGAAGCAATCTGGGTGAGAAACAACCAAGTTCTAATTGAAGTAAAGAATGAGGAAATGGGATGAGTAAATTAAAACTTTGTGTTGCTCATGAAGAGCACAATTTTTCAAGGCTGATCAATAAATGCTGGGAGCTTAACCCTTGACCATCCTTGAAGCAACCCTTCAGGCACTGTTCTATATAAATGGGGCACTGAAAAGGATCCACTAAAAATACCAAAGAAAGAGATTCTGGTTTTGAAGGCTTATCTTGTGAGGGACAGAGTTTTCCAGTCCCACTCCAGGAACCATTTCTGGCTGAGAAGAGAGCAGGAGGTTGAAGGCACCTGCTGAATGAGCTGATCCTACACTGGAGATTTGTGAGCCACAAATGAAAATGTGAAGAGAGACAGGCTTTTTGGGGAAGGCACTTCAGTTTGGGGTAGATGGTTTGGGAGCTCTCTTCAGTCCCTCTGGGAAGCATTTCCAGTTCACTTACCAGATTATACCATGTATTTTTGTCGCTCAGGAAAAGAGAGGAACCAGGTGAAAAAAAGATGCGTTATGAAAGTTGGTGTGGCAGGAGAAGCAGCCTGTGCAGGAGGAGATTTCATCCTGTCCCCACAGCTGTCTGAAAGATCATTCATTTGCTGGAATTTACCTTAGGAACATTCCAGCTCCCCCCACACATCAGTCAGTTTGCATTCTTTATTCAGAGCTTAGCACAGTATCTAGTAGTTGTTTTCATGTTTCACTCTAGGGTCAAATAAAGGGCTGCAAAATGTGTATATTTTGAAATTTAGTTTTCCACAAAGTGTAGACAATGAGACAGAAAGATGCCCCCATTTACCACTGGTGTTTTGAAAGGAAGTCACCACTTTCAGCCATAGCAGATCATATCACAGACTTCTTTTTAATGAGTGAAAATAGAAAATAAAACCTCTTTATTGCATTCATCTGAATATTATTTTTCCATGAGAAAAAAACAAACAAACAAACAAACCCAACCAAAAAAACCCCAGAATTTGTTTCTTTGGGACATTTTGTTTTTAAGAGGCTCAAATGAGTTACTGAAACACAAAACTGCAATGGATTCTCCCATCTCTAATTACCCATAAAAACTTATTTGTTCTGAACATAAAGGTCTAAAATTTTCCCTAGAGAACCTACAAACACTGAACTTGATTTTAGCCTTAGATACACACAGTCTTGAGAGTCTATACTTATGAGTAACATTCTGGCAATTTTGGTCAGACTGCTCAAAAACCCATCAAAGGCAGAAAAGGTCATTTTTTTGCAGAGAGTTCAGATTAGAAATTACCAATACCCAGCCTAGCAGAAAAATAAAGGGGACAAAAAAATGTTAAGATTAGATATATCACAATGGATGTGTCCATCAGGAAAGGAGCCAAACCAGAGGTAAATATTAAAAAAAATAATAAATTAGATTTTTTTTGTTCTGCTCTCAACCAGAGTATGCATTGTTATGTGCTATTGGATACCAAGATTCCTATTATAAATAGTATTGTCAATATCCCTTTTAACCTCAGCAAGCTGAAATGGGTGGTAGCAATTATTCAGGATGATTTATTTAAAGTGCTGTAGTAGGCCCAAGCTAATCCATGAGCTCTTTTTCCTTGCCCAAGCCACGTGGAACCCATCCTTGAGCCTTATTTTACAAGACCACAACTCATTTATCTTTCCATTTTTCAAGGAAATCTGACACAGGGAAGACACAAGTGTTCTTCCTGCAGGAGCAGCTCAGATCCAAAGCTGGCTGGCAGGTTTGAGGAAGATAACAGAGCATTTCCTATTATTTATTGATCCACATGAGGTCAGGGAGGGGGTTATTTGTATTTCCCTGTGACTGCAATCTCAGCCCTGTCCCAGGCCAGGCTTAGCAGTGGTGAAAGCAGCACAGAATGACACCAAATGCCATTTGGTCCTGTGGCACAAGTGTCCATTTTACCTTTAATTAAAGGAAAATCCTCAGAGGAGGAGTGCAGGGTGCATTTAGTGAGGTCAGGCCCCAGCAGAACACCCTGGGGTGGCCAAAGCCCTCTGCCCTTGAGGGGTTACACTTGGCAAAGACCCTCAGGGGCAGGAATCCAGGCTCACTCCCTTCAGGTGCTTGGAGCACAGCTGGCAGGAACCCAGCTCCAGAGCTGTGGAGGGAGCTCTGGAGATGTGTGGAGATCCATCTGTGGTGGGTGGGGGTCCTTGGTTCCAAGCCATCCCCTTGGTGTCTCCCAGCTCTCCCAACACCTGTCTGAGCAAAGGAGAGGTGCCAAGTTCTCAGCCAGAGCACCCTTTCCCCTTTCCC
>NC_031799.1:70441529-70455128 GCF_001522545.3 Parus major | reverse complement strand
CTTCCCCTTCCCCTTCCCCTTCTTCTTTCCCCCTTCCCCTTCCTCTTTCCCCCTTCCCCTTTCCCCTTTCCCTTTTCCCTTTTCCCCTTCCCCTTCCCCTTCCCCTTCCCCTTCCCCTTCCCTTCTCTCTGCAGGGAAAGGTGATGAACAAAGCCAAAGGCACAAGCTGGCACTTGGGATATGTGCTGGGATAAAGAGCTCTGACAATTCAGTTTATGGGCAAGCCAGGGTTTTGGGGAGGAGCTGGGATAAACAGAGGAGGATGTTCTGGAGGAACTGCCCCCACCCTTATCCCAACATTATTCTTCCCTCATTTCTGCTCCGTTTGCAAGGCCTTTTTTATTCATGAGCCCTCCTCTGCTGGCTGATAAAAGGCCCATAGAAGTGCAAAGAACTCTTGTTATTGAGGAAAAAGGAATCCATGGAAATATCTCTGCCTGATCCAGAGACGGGGAGGGGCATTGTCACTTGTCCAGCTCCTTGCTGATAGCTCTTCCCCCTGCTCCACTATCCTTAGACTGCTGGAATAAATTAACTGCCCAAAGCCTGGAACTTTCCCAAAGGTCCAAGAAACCAGGAAGAAATAGAAAAAAAGGAAAATGAAAGAAGGGAAAAAATTATCTTGTTGCTGGAAAACCTGTCTTTAATATTTCCCTCTTTTCAAGCAATTTTTCCTGATTTTACCTACTTTCAGACATCTTTTTAAACTTGCAGCTGGATTGGGTGAATTGTCATCTTCCACCTATGTTAATTTGTGGGGTTTTGCCTTTTAATTTGGTGTTCACGCTCACAGTGAGTGTTTTTCTTGTCTTTACATCTCTTCTTCAGCACTGAAATCTTCACAACGCTGCTAAGCAGCAGAACTGAGAGCAGCACAGGTGGCCTGATGTTCAAAATGTCCTTTCCTCTCACCTGTGATGGGCCCATCAGAGGTCCTGACAACAAATCTTTCCTGCACTCCTTAGAATTCAACTATCACAATCAAAAGGTTGTTTTTTGCTCCAAATACATTGAGTTCTCAGTTATATCTGTTTGACATCTCCTGATTTTTCCTAGGCTTGTTTTATTTGACAGTAGAGAAACGTATCACCATCAAAACCCTCCTTAAAAAATGTACCTTCACTTTAGAGGGGGGGAAAAAAAAACTACTCCTAAACCAGACAACCCCTTGAGAAGTGTTTAAAGTTAAGCACATGTCTCTGAGACCAGAGCTTTCGTTTTGGAAGCTTTTGGATATTTATGTGAAAAGAGTGTAAAGAAGCACAGACGTGCTGAAAGACATCCAGTCCTTCTGATGTGCAGATGCTCAGGATCTGGCACCCTGCTCAAAAGCTCCCTGTTTTCAAACCTTTGCCTTCAAGGTGCCTTTGGAGCTTAAATCTCTTCTACAAGAGTATTAAAAAAAAATAAATAGTGTAATATCTTACTTTTATTCATCTCCTTTAAAAAGATCAGTGCTCCATTGCAAATCAAGATTCCCTTCATAGACACTGCTCTCTATTAAAGGGAAAATACTGTTAGTTTTTGGATTATTTCTTTATTTGACTGTGCCATGAGCATGGATGCTGCTCTGTGGGGCAAAAGCAACAACCTGCAGGGACATATCTGTCTGTAATTACTCGATGCAGCACTCAGACATAATGGCACTAAACCTCAATATGTCACTTGAAACCTCGCCCATGGGTGGTTTAACCCAACAAACAATAAAGAAATCAAGACAGAATGCCTGAACTTTGATTGCACAATGTTTCCAGCTGAGGGGAGGCAGGTATAGGTACTCAGTAGTTATGTTGAGCTAGCTGGAAATCCCACCTCCAGCTCCTGTGAATTCTTCAGGCAAGTTCTGAAGAATAACTGGTACAACATTCCTCTATCTGAGTCAGTCTAATTGTACTGACAACAGTAGATTAATGTCTGCAAAAATGCTGAGCTGTCCACTTAAAAACCTTCTGGGAAGTGAACAGGAATCCCTTCCAAGAAAGAAATTAGGCTGTCTGATTCCATATTAAAAACTCTTATTTTCCTGTTTGTTTTAGCCATGTTTCTAAAAGAAGTCAGGTTCACTAATGCAGACCTAGGAACTCAACTTTTTAGCCATTTTTCACCTCATGGGCTCACAGAGTGGTTGGGGTGGGAAAGGATCCTAAAGATCATCTTGCTCCAACTCCTTAGTAGGAACAGGAGCACTTTCCACTATCCCAGGTTACCCAGAGCTCCAACCTGGCCTTGGACACTTCCAGGGATCCAGGGGCAGCCACAGCTTCTCTGGGCAGCCTGTGCCAGGGCCTCAGCACCCTCACAGTCATGGATTTCTTCCCAAAATCCAACCTAAACCTACTCTCTTTCACTACAGAGCCATTCCTCCTTGTCCTGTCAGGGCAATTCTCTCAGCCTGTCTTCACAGGAGGTTCGTTCCTCTTCACCCTTCTGTTCCTAATAATATTTGTATTGTTTAGTGACACACAGATACTTCATCTCTGTTAGTGTGTTTCTATCCCTCCATTCTGGATGATTCTCCAGATATTATGAAAATTCTTGCAATTTTTTTTTTTTATTTTTTTTTTCTGTCTTGCATTTAACTTTTACAGGATGACAAAAACTAAAGGAATTTAAAATTTCTGATGTCAACCTGAAAGTCTCTTAGCCTCACTTGGGTGGAACATGGCCCTTCTGACTCACTGAAGAAACATTCAGAGCATTCAGAACAGGACTGCAAAATGTCAGAGAAAGTCACTCTGGTGATAGCAGCAGGAGCTGATTTTTGAGGGAGGAATGAGGACAGAACCAAACCTTTTTACCCAATGTGCAAACAAACACAGATCAATTTCTATTTCATTTTCTGAAGCTCAGAAACTTCATTTTCAGAAGCTCAATTATAAAAGCTTCCCCTTTTATAATTGTTCAATTTCATGTACCTCTGCCCTTTTTTTTCTTTTATTTTATTTTTCTTCTTTTTTCTTTTTTCTCTTTTTCTTTTTTCTTTTATTTTTATTTTCTTTTATATTTTTCTTTTTTCTTTTATTTTTATTTTCTTTTATATTTTTTCTTTTTTTTTTCTTTTTTTTAAATTTTTTTCCTTTTTTTTCCATTTTCTTTTCTTTTTTCTTTTTTTTTTTCCTTTTTTTTTCCCTTTCTTCTTTTTAATCTGGAACTGCATGTAGATTACTTTGTCCCCTGCTCCATATCCATAGGGCCTGTGGAAAACACATCATCTTCCCCAGAAAGACCCTTCCACAGTGCTCTCCTCGTGACTCTGCTTTCCAGGATGGTATTTTGGTTCCCAGTTTTGGATCACTTGTGTCACATGGAGCCAGGTCACAAAATCCTCAGTGCTGGGAAGCACAGTTGTGGTGCTTGAGGCAGATGGGTACCAGAGGCTGGGTGTGGTGTAGCCATTTACACCCCTCTTTGAGGTTATGGATCATCCAAATCACATCTTTCACCCCAAAAGCTCTTCTCCTCAGGAGCACAGCTGAGCTCACCCTTTCTCAGCACTCCTCTGCCAAAAGTTCTGGCAGGGTTTTGCTGCCATTGCCTAATTCCCAGATTCAGGAATCAGATTAAAAATATGCACACAAAATAAGACATTTAGGGTGAAAGGAATAATTGCTGAGACTCCAATCTCTCCACTGCTCTTCCAAAGGCAAAAATTTCCCTGTGCTGGAGTGCATTATGAGCAAGAGTTTTTCTTCTTGATTCATTTTAGTGGCATAAAAAGGGCCTCATGTGGGCATAAAGTACCTTTTTTCTCCTAATGTAAAGGCACTCTGAGATGAAAATGACTGCAGGGTATGTACAAGAGTTGTCCCCACTCTGTCATAACTCCAGGCAGTGTAGGAGCAGGTGGGTGTCTAATTTCTCTGCTGGAGGAGCAATACTGATATGCCTCTGAGCTGGACATTGATTTTTAAGACATTTTCCTTTCCTTTTGTTGTGATGTTCCAGTTCTCCCAGGGTGGGGGCTGGCTCTTGGTGTGAAACCAGCTTGCTGAGAGCAAATCTGAGATCTCTTCTGGCTCAGTACCTGCAGCTGAGCCTGCCATCACTGCCTGTTCCACAGCCAACTCATGGCTACAGTGTGCTTTTTTCCTGTCACAGCAGCTGGTTTTCTTTGGGATTACTTTGCAGAAGTGCTGTTTAATCCATGTGAGTGGAGGATTGGTTCAGGCCATGGCAACTCCTGCTGTTTCAGAAAGAGATTGAGGTAAGGAACCATTCTTATAACCAGCATTCTGAAACAATAAGAACTTAATTTACTTCCTTTTATCATTTTTTTAAATTACTTTTTTTTAATATCCTTTCAAAATTAATGCCTCACCCTATTTATTACCACTGGACTCCATAAGCTGGTACCTTTATAAATCTAACAGAGATTATTCTTACCAACACAATGACAGAATAAATTACCCTATTGCTTTGCCAAGTACACTACAACTTGACCCCATAGGTGTGAGGAGCAATGAAAACATGCCTCTTCAACCTGAGAGCTAGATTTAAAAGCTAATGTCAATTCCCATCATGCAGAAAAGCAAAAGGCATGGATGAAAATGTATGGATTGTCCAAGAAATATGCAGGCTAGGAGGGTGAACTTCAGTAGTAACCACTTCCCTGTTGTCATCTTCCTGCCCCACTAACCTCTGCCAACTGCAGCACCAGATTTATGTGCAGAATTCTGCTGTAACTTCCTACCATAACCTGACAGAAAAAGAAGAAAGAAAAAAAAAAAGCCATTCCAGGCTCAATCTCCAGCTGTGGTGTCCTCAGCTCACCCCAGCCTGCTCCTCCAATGTAGTTTGCAGCAGCACAATCAGTTCCCATGCTGGAGGAGATTAAGCATGCAAAGGTTTGTCTTGACTGCTAGAAAAGATGCTTTAAAAATTTATAAAAAATAAAATAAAAAAAGAAAAGAAAGAAGAACCTAAAATTCTGACTAAATCTTGACCTTGGTAAAGGCACTTTAAAGATCTTGTCATTCTAACCCCCTGCTATGGGCAGGGACACCTTCCTCTAGACCAAGTTGTTCAGAGTCCCACCCAAGAGGCCTGTCTGGCCTTGGGACATTTCCAGGGATGGGGAATTCACTGGGAATGTGACAGCAACCTGTGCCTCACGAGCCTCACAGTAAAGAATTTTTTCTCTGGTATTTAACCTAAACCCACTTTCTTTCAGCTTCCTAAGAATTCCACTATCTCCTGGGAATTCCACTCTCATAAGCAAGGAGTTTGTGCCAAATTCTTCTGGATTCAGTGACATTTGAAGAAAGTAATTTTAGTCTGAAACAATATGGACCTGCCCTTACCAGAGTACAACATTGGAGTCACACTCAAGCAAGAATGAGACTTTAGCTCAGAAAGCCTCTTGCTTTTCTTTTGTGAATAGATTTACCAAAATAAACACTGAGGTATTCTTGCTGTGCTGGTAAATGTCACTACCTGGTTTAAATTATTAGTGGTAATCCAACCAGTATTTCCATGCCTGACAGATGTCTCAAATCCACTCATTTTAGCAGCCCTGAAATGTCACTGCTGATTTCACAATAGCCTTGTCCCACCCTGAACCTGGGCAGACAGACAAAAGTGAGAGTGCTGAGCCAAGGACAATATGAGATGAAAAAATTATTAGGCAGCATGACCAAAAAATTTCATCTTAATGACATAAAAAGCACTGCCTATTTCATAAATATTTATAAGGTAGGGAAGGAGCCACCCATAAAAACCCTTCAATGCCAGGAAAATGCTGAACTACGTTGGAAATCAGAATATCATCCTGAATTGATAAGGAGAAATTTCCCCTGGAATATTTTGAACCTGAGTATTTCGAACTATTTCCTCTCATGTGCTTCACTGGCAATAAAAATACTTAGGTTTAGAGTTATGCCAGTGAAATTACATGAAAGACAAAGCAATAAAAAAGGGAATTATTTATTTCCCTGATAGGCCACCCACTCCATTTCTGAATCTGTTTTAATCACAAGAATATAAAACAACAGGTGGATGAAATGCTACAGGGCCTTCTCACATTGTAGAAAGTCTAAGAAAAGGTGTTTATTGCTGTCTTGGTCTGGAAGCTTACAAATCTTTATGCTGGGAATTATAAAAACAAGACAAAACAAAACCCTGTGTTCAAGCAAAGAAAATAAACACTTATTTCATATTTTATCTGGTGTTTAACACTTGGGCAGATCAGCCTGTGTCACTAATTGTGGAATTTACCATACTGTCAGAATTTTGACAGCACAAAAGTGGCAAAAAAAAAACTATAAAGGAAGACAAAAGGAAATAAAAAGAAGCAAGGGGAAAGAAGAGAAGCCTCCTGAAAGCATGCAGCCTCGAGAGCTGATTTGTAAGGCACAGTTCAGATCTGTGTGTTTTAACCAACATTTGCTCTGTGTGGACAAGAAATTATTTTCCTCAGGTTGCAGTTTCTGGAGAGACATCAGCTTCTCCACAGATCCTAAACACAGAAATAAAAAACAGCTCTGTCAGCAGCTCCTGATGGATCCCTGGCATGAGATGCCCAAATATCACTGCGTGCCTGGAAAATGATCTGAGCACCAAAACACTCCAAGCAGGCAGCACAAGCCGTGAATCTCATCAAAAAAATGTCAGGCTTTCACAGAGACCTGAAGTTCCAAGAAAATAAACCATTTGAGGCCACAGCAGAAACCTGTAAATATATCAGGAATCAATCAAAGGTGGGTGTGAAGGGCATTAAGTAAGCAAAATCTACGAATAAAAAACTAGAACCATGGGTACCATAATAAGGAATTAGGCAGGTTTGGGGCACTGAGAAACCTCAAAAACCTCTAGCATGCTTATTTTTATTTAAAAAGAGGAAATGAAATGGTCAGAGCTTCCTTTACTGGGGCTCTGTTAAGGGCAGAGAGCAAGGAGGTGGCAGTGGTTGGCATTTTCTTTGGGTGATTTGTCCTGACAAGTCCCCTTTTGAAAGGGCTTGCTGGGATTCCCAGTTCTTTGGCAGGCAAGAAAGAGAGGAGGGAAAGGCCAATCTTTGCAAATATTTTCTATTACTTTGTGCTTTCACCACTAAATCTTCCACATTTTGAATTAATTCAATTTCTTTGGCATCCTGGTCAAAACCCACTGTGTTTCAAGGAAAATTCGTATCAGAACCATGCCAAAATTGTACATTTCAGTGTTTTTGGTACAAATTAGACTAGACTGAGTTGGCCCAACAGATTACCAATAAAAAGAAACTTAAAACATTATGCACTTACAGATTTGCAGTCCACAGGGAATTAAAACCAGATGATTTTCATGTGTGTTTTCTGAGTTATTTCAGTGGAAATGGTTTAAAGAAGAATTTAATTTACACTCTGAATTGAAAACACATCTTCTAATGCACATTAGTGTGTCAGTATAGGGAAATTCTTTTAATTCATGCTTCCTTTGTGAGGATGTTCAGTAGTTGCTCCTAAAGAAAAACATTGATCTGTGGGGACTTCTTCCTTGATACAGCTTTCAATAAAGTTGAAGGGATACCTCCTGCCCACTTCTGACACTATTTAACACACATTTCTGTAGGTGATAAGGCTCAGTCCTGGACTGTCAGGGGCACAGAGCAATCAGCCTCACCCTTGCCTGAGGATTCAGCCCACCTCCAATACAAATGATAATTTAAATGGTAATTTAGCCCCTACATTCACTGCACAGGGGATCAGACATCCTGAAAAAGACCAGAGAGGTGTTTCCCTCAGCTGAAAGGTTTTGTCTCAAGGCAGACATCCAAGCTTTGCCCTGTAACAGCAAGGTGGCCAAGCAAGTGGCCACATGCCTTACAAAATTAAGATTATGCTGTCCCCAACCAGCCAACCCCACTCTTATATTTTTTTTTTACTCTTTTCTACTCCTTCACTCCTTTATTTGTACCAAAAATTTATCTCTCAGACTTACAAACACTCTTAAAATCCCCCCTATATCCTGGCGTGCTGTGTTTCTGCTTTTCCGACAGCTCAAACTCGATCAAGTATTTAATTAGCAGAGGGCACAAGGATGAGGTTGCCAGTGCTTTTAATTTCCCCATTTCTTTTCTCCCCTGGGTTTTTGCAGCGTGCCAGTTGTGCCCCTACAGTTCCACATCTACTTTTGGTAGCCCAGCTGCTCTGTGCAGCAGCCCTTTTATTGAACTCTTCCTTTGCTCCCACTGCTAGGTTCTAGCTGTCATTCTCTGAGCTTTCCCCATCTCCTTCTTGGGCAACAAAAGGCCTGCAGAGCCTCCAAGACAGAATTCAGGAGAAAATCTTTGTTTAATTCCCCATAGGGAATGCCACTTCCCTGCTGAATTCCACCCTGCAGAAGCAAAGCCACACTCCAGAGCTGGCCCATCCCCTCAGGAGTCCTGTTGCTCCCCTAGCCCTCACCTCTCGCTGGAAAACATCCCAGGAGGATAAATCAGCACATTCTGCTCAGCCCATGGTGGATATCACCCACCCTGCACGAGCAGGGACTGTGCATCTCCCAAAGCCACAGAAAAAGCTCCTCAGCCACACTGAGGGCAGGAGCAGCCCTGGCAGGTCCAGGCAATGTTTCCCTGAGCTGCATCCCATCTGATCAAAGATGTTTTGTCACAGAGGTGGAGCAGTGTGTGCCGAGGGAATGGTCCCACACTGTCTCTGCCTGTGGTGACCTCGGCCACAGCAAGTACAAGAACACCACATTTTAGATAGATAAACCCAGAACAGAGAGTAAGAGGTCTTACTGTCCCCGAGCTGGCTGTGAAAGGAGGCATAACAAGTGATTAGGAATAAAGCTTGCAGAATAACAGATAATATCTCATCTGGCCTAGAGCTCGCTGGTACAAAGTCATCCTGTCAAAGCAGTTTGTTCCACCTCAGTCCAGAAGAGTGAGCCTGTACAAAAGAGCAAGAAGGCTGTGTCTTCTGGGATCACACCATTTCTAACAATGCTCTTGGAAACCCAAAGCCAAGTTTATGGTATAGCTATCCCACAGCCTTACTGAATATAAACATTTTTCATACAGGGCTTGAGGCCCAGATATAATTTTTGCTCTGTCCACGAAATATATGATACAATAACAAATGCAACCAGTCCCCCAGAGCCCTAACCAGCCACGTGGACATTTGCAAATGCCATCAGACGTTTCCTTGGCATAGGCTAAGCAGTGAAACTGTGGGTGTAAATGATACTAGGAACACAGAAAAAAAAAAAATGTTATGGAACAAGGTACCATGGTTGAGAAAGTCATTACCCTCAGCCTGTAATCTGCTCTTGCAAACAATTCTACATCCATCAGTGCCTCCAAATCAGAGTGGGTTGTCTGTCAAAAATATATGCACAGTTTGCTTTGCTCAGCCTTGCACAATAACAAGTTGCAGTGCTGAACTGCAGGAAATTTTTCAGCCTGCCTTCATGCAGTTGTGATGGCCCCTCCTGGACTTAAAGCCCTGAGAATGTTTGAAACACTCAGAAAGGTAATGGAATAATAAAAATAAAAGAGTTCTGCATGCTCCTTTGCTGGAGGAAATCTAAATCATCACAAATGCATCAGTACATTGGGAGATTCCCAATTATGAAGGCTTCAGCAGGCCACAGAGGAGAAAGAAATTTGGCCCATAAGGAAAATGAGATGTAAAAAAAAAAATCGCTACAATTGCTGAAATGACATTTTCTGCCTAGTCAGTTCGAAGTACATAAAACATGTTGCTCCTAGTAACAGAAAAGCAAACATCCTCCAGAGGCTGCAACTGCAGTTGGGGTGGGATTTTTTAAAAACTGCTTAAGGTACTCTGCAAACCAATTTCCACTGACTTCCAGGTGTGCTGAATTTCCACACTCATGTCCCACCCTCCCTTCTCAGGCTGCAATTTGACATCCCAAGGAGCAGAGTCTTCAGCACAACACTGAAACTAACTTTGAACGAGGATTTCAATACAAGAGAGTTTAGGCAGCTTGTATGTTTTGAAAATGTCAATAAAACCATATTCATCATCTGAATATCTCCACCAACACCACCAACAAAAAGAAGACAGTGGCAGATTTTGTGAGCTTTTGGCTTATATTTCAGTCAAGTGATTTTCAACCTGACTTGTAGCACTGCCAGGTAACCACAGAGATGCAAATATTCAGTTCATGACACCCCCAAGAAATTTTGTGTATCAAATGGTGAGATGAAATTGTACTCAGAATAAGGGGTTTTTGCACAGATTGAATAAATGGCATTTCAACAACACTTCCAACACCATTACTTCTGAAATTTTGTGACATGGACATACTATACTTTCTGTATATATCTGGCAGGAATGTTGCTCAGCCAAAAAAGTTTCATGACAAACTTTTATGGGCGAACAAACAGACAAAGGAAGCCAGGATGACAAAAATGCATTGAAAACCAACTTCTCAGTGCAAATGTCAATGCTTGGAAGCCACAGGAGGAGATAAAACAATGTGCAAGCTAGTGCTATAGTTGGCATTGAAATTCTGGAAGAAATTGCCTCTGAAAACAATGAGACAACACTTTTAAATTGAACATAAATTGCAGGGAAATTTTTCAACCTTATTTCCTCACCTTATTTAGGAGAAAGTCCATCAAATTAGCAGCTAGAGTCTGTAACCACCAGGCTGCACTGAGAAGATGAAAAGTTTTGAGATCCTGCACAAAAAGGATGTTCCCTGACACTGTTGAATGCTAGAGATAAAAGTAAGCAAGCAGTGGAATCTCTCTGTCTCTCACAGGAACTTTTGCTTTCACACAGAAGGAAATAATCCTGCATTTTAAAGCAATTCTGCATGACCATCTTCCCAGAAGAAGAAAATATTTGACACAAGCAAGAATGGTATAACAAAAACTTCAGGTAATCTCACCTGCCACTTTTTTCCTGAAGTGGAAAAGAAAAGGAATATTAAATCATCAGCAATAAAACCCAAACAAACAAACCCCCACCTTGTCATAATGTTTTTCTTAAATCATGATGATGTAAGAAAATTGATGAAATTAAAACTCTTCATCTTTGACCTTACATGTTTTGTATTTTTTGTCAGATTTATTCATTTTTTCAAACTCCCTGTTTTTCAGCTGGTTTAATTAATTTTTCATTTCCTTGGGATTCTACTAAGGAAGACAGAAAGAATACAGAGGCATGGAAAAAAGTAAAAGTCACCCATTTTTTCCTTCCTGCCCGAAGCCACAGAAAATTTCAGTGAAGCGACCTCCTGATAAAAAAACTCCATCATATACCATTTTTCAAAGAAAAATACATGTTTTCTGTGCAATGTTCCTGCTTTAGTCTTCCTTCTGAATGCTATTTCAAGAGTGTATCACATCATCTCTTCCCCCTCCCTAGAATCTACTTCTGCCTGCCACAGGAGTGAGAGCCGGGGGTCAGAGGGTGGAATTTGATAAGAATTTGGTCAAAGGAGGCTGAGGATGCTTGGGCAAGCCTGTCCCAAATCTGCTAGGGGTTTACCAAGGGTTTCAGGCATCAGACAAAGGGCTGCTGGTAGAAAATTGTTGCTTTAACAATTGGTTGATGCTATCAAGGCAAGGAGAGAAACAGGTTGTTCTCTCCCGGTAACATCACGCTCGGCAGCCTCCGGAGCACACACCTGTGCCAGCCCAGCAGCTCGCTGCTGGAGTCTGAGACACACAGAGTGTGAGCCCTTGTTTCTGATGCTTAGCTCTGAGATCCAGAGAAACACTGGATTTCATACAATATGAAATTCATGAGCATGTTTTCATGGTGATGTATGAAAACAACTGTTAAAGTTAGATAGAAAAGCTAAAAGTGTGAGAGTGTAGATTAGAGAGTTTCTTAAGTCACTGGGTGAAAAAGTTAAAATTTAGAGTTTAAAATAGTTTAGAAAGCAGAAGACAAGGTGGAGGATTTAGAATGTTGTTTCTTTTCCTTCTTCTTTCTTCTTCATGTTCTTCTGGAAGTTTTTGGGTAACAGTGAGGGACTGGACAGAAAATACCACAGTGCAGCACACAGGTGATGGGTCATTGGGTCATTAAGAAAAATAATATAAGTGTCTGTTGTTAATTGGGTGAAAATAGGTATGAAGATAAAAGAACTGCTTGGTTTGGGACCATTTTGTGCTTTCAAAGCCAAAGTGAGCCACAAAGTGAGCCACAAAGCCATTCTGTACCAACAGAGAGAAATGAACCAGATTGCAGTGAACTGAACTTGTGCAGCAAGTCTGGAGAGACCTGCCAAGTTTTGTGATAACATCCTAATAACCATGAGAAACAAGATCCTAACAGGCTTTGGAGTTTTTGTCCTGACCCAGAGGACTGAGATAAATGGGATTCCCCATGAAGGAGTACCCCAAAGGAGCTCAGCTCAGAGGAGACTGAGAAATCCAGGAGCAAAAAGAAGTGCAAAAGAAGCACAGCAGCAGAATTGAGAGAAAAAAGAAACAAAAAAGAATTTTTTAAAAAGTTACACTCATGGCCCTCCAAAAAAACCTTCTCAGCCTCTCTGAGGCAAGGGTTTTGCTGAAGGTTTTGTTGTTTGGGCTTTTTTGGTTTTTTGGGGTTTTTTTTATGGGTGGCTTCTCAGAAAAGCAAGCAGAAGCACTGGGAGTAGAGGGGTCTCCAGAGCTGTGAAAGCAGATCAGGACAGGATGAGCAGGGTTTGTGCTGATCCAAATTCCTCAGGTCAAGCTCAGTCTGTAGAGTGATCTTCAAAACACAGGATGGAGCTGCTCCTAGCAGACTTTTCCTTCTGAGGCATTTGGTTTTCAAAGTTTCTGCTTTGGCAAGCAATATCCCAAGAGTTAATGAAAATAAAAGAATTAGAATATTTTTATATTTTTTTTATTTTTTTTTTTAATTGCAAACTTACTCTAGCCATTTATAAGTGGTCTTGAGCCACAACCATTTTTTAGCTTTACTAAGGTGAAGGAAATGGCTTACATCTAAAAGCAGCAGTAGTAAAGGGAAGACCTGCATCTCTCCTGGATTTCTTGGTTCATGTGTGCTGGGGCTTGAGTCTCCATGAACTGCTCTGAGATCAGGGAATAATTTTTGATTTTTGTATTTATATTAAAAAAAAACCCCAATAAATTACTTGTAGATATCACAAGACAATCTGGACCAAGGAGTCACCTGTGTCAGCCTTTCACAAAACCCCCTCCCAAAGAGAGGTGTAAAGGATTTATGAATGTGGGATGAGGGGAAGAAGGAAAAATCACATATGTGAAACATTTCTGTGCCTCTCACTGCAAACCCAAACAGATCCCTTGCTTCAGTTCCTTTTCTACAAATAACTCTGCACCTCCAAGCAGACCAGAATTATGTGAGACATAGAAAAATAGATCCAAAAGGGCACTGGGGTGCAAAGTCAGACTCCTTTAAATGGTTCTGCATCCCCAGAAAAAGTTCCCAAGACATGAAATCATTTATATTGTAAAACTTTGGCACAGGAGCATGAAACACAGCAAGGAGAAAAGAAACAAACAAATAAAAACCCAACCCAACAAAACCCATAAGATTTTGTGGTCACTAAAGCAAGGCAAATTAATAAGGCAAAATAATAATAATAATAATAATAATAATAATAATAATAATAATAATAATAATAATAATAATAATAATAATAATAATAATAATAATAATAATA
>NC_031799.1:70394248-70441462 GCF_001522545.3 Parus major | reverse complement strand
CACTTTTCATTAAAGTAGTTAAACATGCACAAAAAATACACAAACTTGAATATCTATCATTCCTGACAAAGTTTTTAAGAACCATGATTTATTTTGTCCTCATAAATGTGGGAACACAACCTGGGAGGAGATTAGTTACCATCTGATTTCCTCTCTAGGTCATGTAAGGAAAGTAAAAGTGATCATGCTGCACACAGAAATAGAAATATTGCGAGCAAATAAATCATATAGTAAAAGAAATATGAATATATATGTGACATATTTAGGTTATTCACAATCTGATCAAAAATATATTATCAGATAATGTGTACTGTCACTATTCAACAGAATTCTTACTGCCAAAGTTCAAAAATTAAGAGAATCATTTGGAATTGGACTCTCTAAACCAAAAATTTTAAGAACTATTTCTCATGCTGTTATGGAGCACAACAGCGAAGACAGCAATTTGTTCAGCATTAGATAACAAATTGTGGTTTAGAAAATACTTGTGGAAACAAAGTGTTTTGAAACCAACTTGTCACATATCTTACCAAAACCACATTGTGCTATAAAGGAGATTTCTTGCCCCAGAAGTGGCACTTTGATCTTTGTACAGCAGATTTAGTAAAAGATCTCTGCTTTCTTCCCACTGAAATACAAATGAGCAGAGAAGAAAACTCCAGGTGAGAGAGTTCTGCCCATCTGGGATTCTGGAAATGCAGGACAAAGCCATTGGCAAACCCCACGATGGTCAAACCTCATTGACATCAGCAGAGGGGGGACTTCTCTCTGAAGTGAGTTTGTGGTTTGGGCTCTGAGTGAGAAGTTGGTAAATCGATATTTCACCCACTGTAACCCACATTTCCAGTCTTCCTCCAGTTCTGCTAAACTCCTGTGTTCATGTGATGCATTACAGGACACCAACAGCTTTAAAAAAAATCTTATTATGTTGTGTTAATCAGTAATGAGTTCCTATGAGTTGGCCTTCAGGTGTGTTAATATTCCTGGGAAAAAACACAGGGAAAGGATGTCTGTCTCTCATAATTTGTCATCATATGGAGTTCAGAAAGGAAGGCTGCAAGTCTCCCATGGTCACAGGACCAGACAAGAGATTTTGGGGGAATGGAGATTGAGGCAGCTTCCCTTTCAGAGCACATTTATGATTAAATTATCAAAAATTTTTTGTCTCCCCAGCAGAGACAGGGATTAGTGGATACCTCAATTAACACCACAGGTCAGGTATGAGGAAAAGCAGTGTTTTCACTGAATGAGTTAAATATAACTACAGCAGCCCTGGCAGCTCCCTGGCTCAATCAGATTTGATGTTCTCAAGGCAGAGGATCTCTAAATCAGTAAGAAAGGGAGAAACGGAAAGGTCTTTGCTTCTGCATTCACACAACGCTCTGCTGCCACGGTTCTTTCCTTCATGAGAGCAAACACTAGCCCAGAAAGCAAAAAAATGGAGAGATCCTGACCTCTTATTCTTTCTATCTGCTTTCAAATGCCCTGCTTTCAGTCTCAGTTGTACCAACACCAAGCTGGGGTGTTATCAGCCCAGGCTGGTACTGTTCTCAGCCTGGCCAACCAGCCATGAATGTCTGACTATTTGTTCCTTACTGATATCCCATCCTATTAGTATAATACAGGCCAACTTCTCTAATATTTACCTTGTTATCACCTATGTACATCTCTTGACTTCTTTGTTTGCCTTCCTCCCAGCAAATTTGTACAGTGTTCCCGTGGCTCCCAGCCCTTCCCCTGCTGAAGGCACGCCGTGCTCCAGGAGTGAGCCTGCACCAGGATCTCCACCTGTCCCAGAGGAACCCCACAAGTCTCACCCCTCTCCCCCCTTCCCCACAGCCCTCAGATAACACTTCCCTCGTGATCTTTAAGTCCCAAACACCTTTGAAGCACAGATGTCTCGCTCCACCAGGGTATTTCTTTTTTAGGGGATACCCCGTGGGTTGTTCGCCCTCTGTGCTAGCAGCGAAGCACCACGGGAATGGGGAAAGATAAATCTGCTGTGTCCCAGCTGGGCTATCTACCAGGAACATTCCCTATCATGCACCACTCCACACCCAGCCTCCTTCTCAAAAGTAGCTAGATGGGTTTTTTTAGAGCCCGTGAGTGTGTTTGCATTAGATTTATATTAGTTACCAAGGGCCTGGGACCCAGTAAAGTAAAAAGATAACCAGGTTATCTGGTGGAGAGCTGTCAAACAAAATGAATGGCTACAAGGAGAACGTATCTGGTTTGTGATTCATCATGGCATTTTTTCCCTTTTTTAAGTGTTTTGGGATTCTAGTCCTCGGGAATCACAACATTTCACTGCCAGCTGCAGCATGTTAACATCCTGATTCCAAGATATTTTAGGGAAAGCTTCAGGTGGAGGTGGAAGGGGAGAAGTGTGGATTTACAATAGCTGCAGACAAAACCCAAAGCAACCAGTTCTCAGCTATAGACCATTTAAAACACAGTGTAAAATCAAGGAATGAAAATTAATGCCAGTTCAGCACATTTATGTCGTAAAGTGTGGCTGGATCAGCTGCGTACATTTGACATACTGAATCATCTAATTGAAAGTTGAGAAAGGAAGTATTAAAACCACCCCTAAATTCAAGCACTCTTTGAGATCACCGAAATACATACTAGAAATGGATGATCCAACTGAGGAAAACTTAAAATAAAAGTCTTTTCAGTTTGAAGATTAGCTGATGATCTGAAAAAAAAAAAACAACTTTATTAAGGCTCAAAAAAACATACTTCAGAATTAGCATTTATTTTCAGCTGGGGGGCTCTGTCTATAACATTCTTGGAATGTGGCCATTTACTGGCAAAGGGGTTGGCAAGAGAAAGACAACTCTTGTGACACAAACTGTTTTGCTGCATCAGGGAAATCAGACAACAAAGCTGAGTGCATGATTTTTGCTGCTGGTTAGAACTGACTTGTCACGTGCTCGGTGTTCATCAATTGCTAACAGAACCCCAGGCACTTCTGAGAGGAAAATGCTTGCTTTCTATAAAGAAGGATGAATGTTTCTGTCAACTGTAATTTTCTTCTTTGATGGTCTGGTTCCACTGCTCCCACTGAGGAAGCAGCTTATTTTGATAAAGCACAATCCTGGGATGATCTCCATGTGTTACTGGCCAGGAAAAACTAAAATGCGTGCACCTCAGTGCTTGTTTTAAGGAATTCCTTCCCAAATCAAAGCCTCCAGGAAGGAGGGAGCAGGGAGGTGTTGAGCACTTCTGCAAACCCAAGTGGCTGGGCAGGGGCTCAGCAAAGCCCCAGAGCACACCTGCAGCTCCAAGCCTGTTCAGCAGCGGAGTTTTATTCCACGAAAGGCTCAAGTAGGGTGGACTTGCAGGAGAAAAGGGTGGTCATTAATGGTCAGGAGTAAAAACAAGTGGACTGATGAACTGTGGACATGGTCAAGTGGTGCTCAGCTGGTGGGGTGAAGGATTGCTGTGATTTTGATATTTTTATCTGGCACAGAAGCACCACAAGGAATCCTGAAGTTATTTCCACTTGTTATTTCAACAGAATATTCGGACTCCAGATTAACACGAATGCACACAATGAAGGAGTCACATCCACAGGAAACTCAGCACTGTCCCATGGGAAATAGTCACAATTCCCTCTATTTTATCCTCCCACAGCAGTTTAACCCATTTCTCTTCAAATTCAGCCAACACAGAGGAAGTCCCTTTGCACCAAGGCAAAAGCAATATTTGGTGGCCTCTGGCTGGGTAAAAGAGCAGCTCTTCTGCTTCACATTTTCTAAGTAATGAAGTTTTTGTGGGAGCCAGGTGGTTTGCAAAAGAAAAAACAAACAAACAAACAGAAAATGCTCTTTCTTTTGGTTTTCAGTTCATAAGGAATGACAACACACCTCAAAAAGGAATTAACACTAACTAGCAGCAGAAAAAAAAATACAATTCTTGCTCCCAGTTAATTTCATTATAAGGAATATGTTTAGAAACACAGGCAGCTGTGAATTTACAGATGTACTCAATATATATGGTAAATAAGAGTTTGAAATATCCACTGGTTATGGATTCATAAATACATTTATATATATATTTTTATTCATACTGTTCCAGCTCCTTTCATGTCTACTAGAAACCATCAGATTTGGTGTTGCTTAAGGTTTCTGTGATGTTCTGTTAAATTCCCATGCAAATCTGTTTTGCTGATGTTTGTAAAGTTGTGTTTTAAACCAGAGATCTCAGAGCTCTGTCTTCAATAAAAAGGGGTAGAAGTAGAGCTACTAATTTAGTTTCTTTAAAAGGCATGTATTTTCATGCACATTAAATCCATCTGTTTCTGAAATGTACATCTTTCTTCAGTGTGTAATTTGATAAAACCCAAAAGAAAGCCTTGGAGTTCCAAACTTGAAGCAGAATGGGAGAGAAAGTGAACACCACCAAGAGCATAACATGGCCAGGAACTTTACCAAAGAATAAAAAAAAAATTTAAAAAAGCCCAATTAAAAAAAAACACTGTATTTTTAGAATACAAAAACACTAGCAAACCACTCAGGGAATCCTGTCACAAACCCTCCATGCATTTTTAAACTTCTAGGAAAGGAGAAAATTGTCCCACAGGTCTGTAGTCGGAACAATGTTGCTGCAATCCAAAGGAGGCACAGGTCTATATTAATTAAATATTCAGCTTTGCTTCAAGTCTGCTGTGTTTCTACGATATGCTGAGGCTACTTGTAACACATTTAGATTCCTCTTTATTTCAAGGGAACTTTTATTTCAACACACCTAAGAAAATATGATTTTAGAAAAGCTTCTGGACGTCAATGACAAGCATGGGCATCACCAGTGTGGCTACACTTGGCTCCCTGTATCACTTCCATGTGATATGCCTTTTAACAAGTTTGTGTAAAACACTCAAAACATCCAATCCTGATTAATTTGGACCCTTTTTTAAAAAATTTTTTGGCGAGAGAGAGAGCTTCAAACACCCCTGCCCCAAAACTCTTTCAGAGAGCACGGAAATCATTAACTATGACCACACTGAGAGTAGGCAGGGCTGTATTACAGATCTGCTGTTGTCATAAATTATTCCACAGATGCAAACAACTGAAACCCCAAATGGTGTTTCCTAATTAAAATAGAGAAGGATTGATCTGACTTCACAGACAACTCTTTTGCTGTTTTCAACAGGAAGTGGAAGATCTGTACACAAACTAGAAAATCTTCAAAGCGCACCGAGCAGGAGCCTGTAATTCACAATTTACATTGCTTGGAAGATGTGCTGTGGTTTCATAATGTTTCTATATATATGGAGCCACAATTAGGGCTAAATATAAGATCTACAACACGATTTTTATAGCACACTTCTTCTTCATAGCTGGGTTAAAACCAAAATCAAGGAACCATCCTGTACTTGCTTCACATGTGTAGGAAAATAATACCCCTCAAATTTCCTTCAAGTTTGTCCACTTCTGTGCAAAGATACGTGCTGAGAGATGCTCAGATGCATCTGGGGACATGTATGGTAGGAGTTCACAGTGTCTTGACATTCTGTTCTTTGTTTCACTTGTGCAGATTGAAGCTCTTTGGTTCCCGTTTTTGGAGGAAAAGGCTCATCTTGCTCCAGAGATCCTTTCAAAGCTTCTGCAGCCCTCCCAGTAGTGTCCCTGAGAAGGGATTCCCCTCATTCCCACTGTGGATTCCTGAGATCCCTTCTGCTCACTGCTGAGTGCTCATGGGTCAGGTACATTGGCAGGAAAATCTTCCAGCAGGGAGACAAATAAAAAGCAAGCAGTGGATGAGATTGGATCTTGATGGGCATGGATTTGCTCTGGCATGAAACCCTCCTAACACTGCTGAAACCTCTTCAACACAAAGGAAACTGAAAAAAAGGAAATTCCTACATGTGCCTCGCAGGAAGGATCTAAAATTGAAGTTCTGCCCCCATAATTTTATCAGTGGGGATGGAAACACTGGAAGGAACATTTTGCAAGAAGAATATCAGAAGAAATCCTTGGACAAAAACCAATTAAAAAAAAAATAAGAGGACTTCACAGATACAGGAGCACTTTGCCCCCTAAATTAGTGTTAACTATCCCAACCCATTTTTTTACCCCAGCACTATTTTGTTAACACCTCAAAGGGGATGACAGGTTTAATACCAGCAACATTTTGGATAAGGACAAGTCCTTGCTGTAAAAAAGATTCAGGTAGCTTGGGTTATGTTACCCACAGGTATCATTTGCAAGGAAAACACAGCAGTGAAAAACACCTCTCTCTGAAAGTTCTTTAATGGCAGAGGTTTTGATCTGTCCTTCAAGTGTGAAAGGGTGGCATTGCTGTGGGTGTTTGCCTTTAGCCACTTCAACACATTTCTCACAAGATTTATTGCACAAACTGCCCCAGGTTTCAGCCTGGATAGAATAAAGGACTGCCCCAACACCTTCATTATCTTCACAGGGCACTGGGTACCTCAGACAGGTCTGCAAAGTAACAAATGTTGGATTTCTAAGCAGGGCCCACAAATGAAGAGACATCACACACGTCTCTAGCAAAGGCAGAGGTTGTAAAATGGAAAAACAACCCATTTTATAATTTTCTTATTGTCTACAGGGTGACTACAAAATGGAAATCTCATTTTACATAGCATGTGTCCATTTCCGTTTAAATTTGTTTTTGTCTCATCATTCTCTCGTGTCAATAGACTGATCTCTAGAATAAGAGTAGAAGACATCACTTAAAACTATTTTTCTCATGAAAACATGTCAGTTTCTATCCTTCTTTTGCAATTCAGAAGATGTTTGAATGTAAAAAGAAAAGACATCATGCATCAAGGTCATGTCTAAGAGGAAACTTCCTCTTTTCTTCTCCCTTTTCTGAATGAGACAGGCACAACACATGAAAATCACACCTACCAACATTTTACCAACAAAACTGAATTTCCTATGGCAATCTCATTGGGAAGATCCCATTCCAAATACCTTTCTTAGGCTGAGATGGTTGTACTGCAAAATCTTAATGGGAAAATGTCACCGAAAGAAAAAGAGTCCAACAATTGCAGACAGGGAAATTTGAACTCATGTGAAATTAATGGTGCCCATATATGTATTGTAAAATATATCTGATACCCTCAAGTGGAGGTGTGGAAGATTCCTCTAAAATTATTGCAGATAATTCCTTGTACAATGAACATTTATTAGATGTGCATTCACAGCTTGCCTATAACAAAAAGTCAATTATTTACCCCATGGAGAGAGAAAAATATCTCAAAGAATGGCATTTTATAATATACTGCTTATGAAAATGTTTGAAGAGAGATGGCACAATGTTCTAAGGAGCACCAAGAGGATCAGACCAGCAACAAGGACGTAACATGGGAAAACATCTCCTGCCTGTGGGAATGTCACAGGTGGCTCTTGGTGCTGGCTGCCTCTCATTCCTGCATGAAGAACAATGACTTTATGGTCACTCTTTTCCTCTCATTGTCTCCCACCATCTGTCCCTCCTTAGACAGATGATGAAGCAGAGCTTCCTCCTGTTTCCTCCACCTAGCAGAGAGATCACCATTTCTGACAAGAAATGATGAGTCAGAGAGTAAAAGATTCATCCTTCTTCCAGGTATTGTGCCTGTCTTTGTAAGTTGTCTGGTGCAGAAAACCATCATGATGGGCCTTTCTGTGTATCCTAAACACTTTGATCTTCCCTCCAGACTTCCACAACGATCATAACTCTGAATACATTGCCCCAATTATCTTGAAACAAATCACTTATCCTTCTACTTTCATTCTCAGCAGAAAAAAAAAGAAAGGCCTGACAAGGATTCTGTTTCATTCAGACTCTAATCAGAGTTGGCTCTAGATTTGAAATATGTAAATACAGGCAGAGATTTGCTTGCACTTCATATCTTTTCCTACCTCTGACAGAACAAACTTTTTTCCAAGTTCACAAAATAATTCAAACCCTATGGTACCTTTTTCTCTTTGCCAGAAGCATAAACCCATCCAATTCCTTCAAGAAGAAAAAAAAAAACCAATAAACCAACGAAAAAAGATTTAAAAAGATCCCTCTAGCACAGATAAAAAATAAATCAGGCCATGAGTCCTTTATCTCTATCCACTGAGCATTTGTGATCATCTGGGGATGATGCTTTTAACCATCGTTCTCTCTGAGCACACAAATTGATTGCAAAGCTTTTTCCACATCACTTTCACGATGTGAAAGCACATGGATGCTTTTTCTTAGAGCTGCCAGCAAATCTGAGTGCCAGGAAGTTACAGCTCCAGTGTTCCCTCCACACATATAAAATCTCCTCCTTGGCAAAGACATCTTAGGAGGACAGGCAGATTCAAACACAGAACAGCCATTGCTGTAAGAAGGGATGATTCCCAGGGAAAAGCTTCTTTTCACAGTGCCACAAGCGTCCTCTGCGAGCTGGTGGGATTACAGATTGGACATGTGGGGAACCTCACAGAAGAGAAAAAGCTTTACATCATAGAAAACATCACCCTTGGGACTGAAATGTGGATATGGGAACCCTTTTCAAGGGGAGGATTTACAGCGCTGTATTTATGAGAAAGCGTTATGTTGCTTTGAAAGGTTTTCTTTTTAAGGTTTTTCTGCCTTAAAAACCAACTAAGGCAAGTCCACATCCAGCAACTTTACTTCAAGTTCTGTAACAAGAATGTCTCACAAATGAGCCATTTCATGCAGGGTTTTTGGTACTCACTTCCTCAGGAGCAGAGCATCCAAGCATGTCCATGTCCACACACACCCATGGATCCCACCTGCCTGCACCTGGGGACTTCATCTTCCCTCTCTGTGGTGTCCTTGCAGAGGGAATTGTCACACCTCCAAAGCAGGGGCTGTTTCTAATCCATGTTTCCACGGGCCCTAATGTATTACAGATTTTCATTGGCAGATAACTCTGTGATTACAAAATTCAGAAATGCCCAAGACTTTGATTGTAAAGAAGAGCCGACTTGCTTGAAAAGTACATGGCATCTGGCAGAAAATAATAAAGGTTACAGAGCTTGGAGAGGTGCAGAAAACACAGTTTTCTTCCCATCATGAGCCCCATATCCATCAAATGCTGATAAAAGTAACTGCTCACAAAGACAATCTATGTCTATAATAGATAATAATCATAATCTATGGTTATGTGCATTTGTAGTGGCTTTAGAGGAGCACTGGAAGACAACAGTGCTGAAGATCATGCTGTGCTCAGATATCATAATGAAGAGGGCCTTGGAGAGGTGTCAGAAAGGGAGGGGTGTCCAGTGTGCTGCACATCCTGCATGAAATCAAAGGAGGAGCAGATTGTGAGTGTGAGTCAGAGAGGTTTCCTCTTCTCTCTGCTCCTTCCCTGGCTGCGTGCTGGCCACCTGAACCAGGAAAGATGGGAAAGAAAAAGCATCTCCACCAAGGAGAAGCAGAGTGGATCCCCTAAGCACAGCTCAGCTCTCAGCACCTCCTGCCCTGCACAGGCAGCTCTAGGGCTGAAAGAAAGAAAAATCAGAACTGAAAAATCCTTACAACAGGTGACACAATTAACCACAAAGCACTTTCTCTGGTGCTGTGGTTCCATGAATTCTCCCACCACCACCCCTCCCACAGGTAAAAAAATCTAATTAAGAGATGGCAGAGGTTTCAGACTAAGCCAAATCAAGCAAAGACGATACGGTCTCTGATTTAAACCTTGAATTGTTTACAGGAAACATTAAAAGCAAGAAAAAGGAAGAAGAGGAAAGAAAGAAGGAAAAAAAATGACCAACAGAACCAAAGAGGGTCTGAGGAAGCCTCAAACACCATAGGTTACCCTTACATTCCTATTTTATATAAAGAATCTGTAAAATAAGTACTATATATTTTATTAATAGCTCTCTAAATTAAAAACTGAGTGTCTGAGTAATTTTTTATTTTATTTCTGAATGCTCCAAAGGCACAGATTCTCTTCCATACCAAGACACAATAAACTAAAACCTAGGCAGGGCAACTGGATCTGAAGTGCACCCACATTTTGGCTGGAATAAGGTTATGCCATTCTGCTTGTGAACAGAAACAGTGCTCCAGGCCAGCAGCACACAATGGAGGTCTTGATCTGTATGGATTTCACAGCACACATTCCTTGTAAAAACGTGGAAAAATGGGTTCTGAAGCTTGGTCACTTCTTTTGGATTTATCAGGGGACAGCGTGATACTTCCAGTTCTAATAAAACTTCAACCTGCAATTAACTACTCATTTACAGACTCATTCAAGAGGTCAGTAGTTCCTGATCTTGCATATAAGTTTTCCCTAGCAGTCTCAACAAAACCTTTTATATTATCCTTTGTTGCATTTCATTTTGCTCATGTTGTACAAGAATAGCTGCCACATCACTAACAGGTTTGGCCTTTCAGATTGGAAGAAGAAAATAAAAGATTTGTATTTCATTGTAAAGACTCAAACAGGGGAAGGAGGAGAACAGAAAGATTTCATAATGCAAAATGACATCAGTGATTACTGAAACCTCCTGTTTCTTGAAAAGGAATAACTGTGCAGAAGCTGGGTGCTACAAACAGGGCCTTCCTGCAAAATATTGGCAAGATGAGAAAAGCTCACTGAACATAACATTAATTTTTCCTTATCCAGCACAAAAACATAGTAATATGTTGGCTTGACACTTCTAAATGTCCTAAAAATACAAGAAAGACACCAATCCTGACTTATCATGGTTCAGTTGCACCTGACAGTCCTAATAGCTTCACAGCTCCCCAAGGCAGATTGAGTGAAAGTGGTGCAAAAGTGTCTCTGCTTTCCAAATTGTTTGTTGATCAAAAAATACTTGGTGGAACCAGGGATTCCTGGAAGCCTTAGGGAGAAAATGTGTGCCCGTGGAAGCAGGGATTCCTTCAGGAGAAGGTGTGGGCCCATGGAACTGGCACACAAATCATAACCAAGAGGGGCTTCTCCTGCAGTGCTGCAGAAAACTCATCCACACCAGCCAAAGGCAACGGGGCAAGAATTCACTCCTGGGCCTGTGCTTGGTAGCCAGCAAAGAGCTGCTCAGCTGACCCAGCCACAGGACATGGCAGGGGATGTCAGGAGCCTTGCTCATCCACAGCATCTCTCCTCTGGCACCGGGCTGAGACTCTGCTGTGGGTGGTTTTGCATGTGCAAAGTCAGTCCAGCGAGGAATGTGAGAGTGATTCAGCTCTCATTGTCGTGGTCTGGGCAGCAGGCCAGCCCTTCCTGCTCGGTGCTGCACTTCACCAAGGCTGGTCCAGCCCACTGTGCTGTTTAAACAGCAGTGCCAGGGTGAAGCTGGGGGCACACAGCAGTGCCTGTCTCTGCTCCATCTCCTGGAGCATCCTGGAGCTCCATCTCCTCTGCTCCATCAGCATCCTCAGTGCACCCCACGCTGATGTGGAACAGCTGGTGACAATTCAGCATGAAAGAGCCAAAGCTTCTTCATAATAAGACCTATGTGCATTTCCACTTGTGTTCTTCCTACTCAGGAAAGGATCAGCACAAACGTTTGCTTAAAGTACCCATCGGGATTTGAAAAATATTTTCCCTGCAGATTCCACAAATACCCTCCAGGTGAGGACTTTAGGAATTTAGCAGCCTTCATTTTCAGGGAGAAAACCTTATGTGGTGTGTTTCTCTGTAACTCACACTCCTGTCTCCTTCTAGACTGGAAAATGAAGAAAAATAGGGGAGCAAGGTGGGGGGAAAGGAATTAAAAGGTCAGAGACTTTTAGGTTTTCCTCAGGCTTGTGAGTTCACACCAAAACTTTTCTTTAAAAAATTTGGAAGAGTGAAAAGGTGTAAACCCCCTTGCTGGCAAAAAAAAACCCCAAAAAACAAAACAACAAAACCAAAAAAACACTGAGAAAAATACACTTTTTCTCTGGGAAATTGCTTTGGGGTAACAATTACTTTTGTATTAAATACTTTTTATCTTTCCATCTTAAATAGACAGGACACCATGGGAGTGAAAGAAATCTTCAGTGTATCAGCACAGTGAAGACAGCTAAAGTAAAAAGGTATTTTTGGCAGAAAGAATAAGAATATGCAGAAATTAGGTGCCCAAAAACTTTTGGATACTACCTTTTTAACTTTATGACTGTTTAGTCCAAACAGAAATGCTTTGGTACCTCTCTCACCACCCTCATTTCCAAAGTCAATTAAGCTATTTGAGCCATTCTTTGATTTAGAGGATTTCCCTCTAATGAAGAACAGGAGCTCTAGCAAATGATGCAGACCTGAGCCAAGGAGGAGGCAGGGATAAACAAATGTCTCCACCCCTTACAGTAGCAGCCTCAGTTTGAATGGATCCAGGCAATATTTTTATAAAGTGTAATGTTTCTAGCAGCCTCTGCAAGGACCATCAGTGACACAGAGCAGCGGCAGGTGGGCAATCCACCCTGTTCCCACCCTACAGAGCTGAACTCTGGGAAAATGGGGGGATGGAAGAGAAGGGAAGCACTGAATTACAGCCATAAACCAAGATATTAATAAAGAAAATCAGAACTCAACTCTATCCACATCACTTTACTGAAGGAGGGGGCCTTTCCTCCTCAGCCCAGACCTGTTTGCTGAAGCACAGAAGTGCGCTTGCCTGAAATAAGGACATTGTGTTTGCAAACATCTAGCTCTGGATAAAACAAGATTTTTCTAAAATTTTATTTTATTTGTTATTGTTGTTTGTTTGTTTTGGATGGGGAGCAGAAAAAAATCATAAGCAGGAGTTTATATTTCGCCTTCAAGCCTTGTCTTATTTGACTGAGCTCATTCCTGCCCCTTTCAGCATCACTGTCATATTTATCAGTTTATTCAGCTGTATCTAAAGCCCTCTAAAATAATAAGGAGAGTGAGGAACTCTATGTGGGAAAAGAGAAAAATCAAGAATTCAAAAAGCTGAAATTGTTTTCAGGAAAAGAATGTAAAGGGGAAATTAACTGAGGTACAAAAGGTGAGAGACGCAGGCAGGGAAAAGGACAAATCATCAAAAGGTCTCGAGTGATTTATTATGTTTTCTTTCTGCATGATGAGGAGCAGAAATCTCAGCAGAGTCAGTAGGTCTGACTGACAGCCAGGGTGTGGGAGGAGAGCTGAGCTCAGGGGAGAGTGTGGAGGGTAAATGAGTCCAGTGCACCACCATAGACTGCTGAAAACCAGGGCTTTGCCCTCAAGAAAACTCTGTTTTTCTGGGGAAGAAGGAAAGAGTGAAAGGGGCACTCACAAGAGCATCTCTCCAAGACCAAAGTTGCTCTGAAAGAACAGGCAGAGGGCATTCACCAGGAAATAAAAAGGATGAACTGAATTATGACCAGCACACATAATTTCTCACTTTGAACACTTTTCGTACTGGAGGACTGAAAGCTGATTTTTTTTTATTATTATTATTTAATTTTTTTGAGATTGTAGGAAACTACAGGCCTGTTAGCCTAATAAAACCAGAACACAGAGGCTCCTGGATAAATAAAATCTAATTGAGAAGCGTTAGCATGACTTCTGTAAAGAAAAGCCTCTTACAGGCCTTTGAAGAGATGAGTAAACATTTGCATAAGGGTCTTTCACATTATGTCACTTGGATTCCTTACAGCTCCTGACAAATCCCTTCACCTGAGGCCTCTAAGCAACCATGGCACAGATGGGATAGCCTTGGCAGGTACAGATATTTCATAAAAAGGAAGCAGAAGAACTGGGATAATGCTCAGTTCCTGTGAGGGTCACCCCCCTACAGTGACCTGTGCTCCTCTGCACATCCATAACTGACCTCGAAAACAGGAGGTGAGCAAGAGGTGAGCAAGCAGGGGAAGTTTTCTGGGAGATACAGAACTCCTCAAGGCAGCAAGAAAAGCAGTGAAGAATCACAGGGAGGCCTGGGGGCAGAGCCTGCTGGTTTTATGAAAAATGTCAGCTCAGTGCTTGGCAGCAGAGGGGAAAGCAAACCAAATGCTGAGAGCTGCTAGGAAAAAAAATAAATGCAAAGCCAAAGAGATGAACTGGCTGTGTTGCTGTGTAAATCTGTGGCAAAAAACCTTACTGGTATTTTCATTTGTAATTGTGTTTGAAAGTTGTTGGGTAGGCACTGCAATACTCTTCTGTACCTCTCTGAACAGGCCTGCTGGAAATGTGGGTGTACATGAAATTTTCCATTGAAAAGGAAAAGTGACAATCCCTTCCCAGTGCTGTATACAGGGCTTCTAAAATCAGAAGGTTTTCAATCATATTTTTTGATCCTTTTTGGTCAGAAACGTAAAGAAAACAAATGTAACCTTTTTCTTTCTTTTGTCTGTCTTCAAATTAAAAAAAAATGGGACTGAGAAAAAGAAAATAATAATGATCTTAAGAAAACTTAAAATGCTTAAAATAGTTTTGTCCAATGGAAAAAGAAAAAAAAAAGAAATCTTTTGTCAGATGGTTCTTATATCAACAATGCTGTGCATTCTGAACATAACTGCAAATACTGTAGAATTAATCTTCTGGAGAGACCAGAGAGAGATACAAGCCAAGCAAAGCAACACAAAGTTGTCATCAGCTTTCAGATTCCCAATCAGAACCTCGAGATATGACTGCAATGTCATTGATACAACTTCACAGCAGCTGGAAAAAAGCACCATGAGGATGTATCACTCTGTGGATATCTCCTAGGGACACACAGTGTGAATTTTGTTGCTTTCACTGCATTTGAAAAAGGATTGTGGAAGCACAGGAAAACTTAAGAGTTGTCTGTCATCTCGTGACCTTGTGAAGCTGACCTCAGGAATGTTAAGATTTGGGAGCTGGCAGCCACATTTGATAACTTTTAATAGCAAAAATGTCAGTGGTCAAGCATCTCTCCTGTTTTCTACTTACTGGAAAGAAAGGAAATATGAAGGAAATTTGTAAGACAATATAAAAAAAATAGCTTTGCTGCTAGTATTGGCTAAAAATTGAAAGAATTCTTAATTTATCTAATGGCATGCCACCAAAAAGGTTGACAAGAAAGCAGTAAGTTAACTTTTTAAGAGGATTGCACAGGTGAAAAGAGCTGTACCCTTCAGTGGAGAGCCTATTCTCTTCTAAACTCTGCACCCACCTCCTTGGAAGCCTGGATGGATGTCAAAGGCCATGTGGGATCTTGTGCCACAAAATTGTGGTTCTGTGGTTGGTTTAACTTCCTCTTTGCTTCTCAGCCTTCACAAACCTGATTCCAAATGGGGTGAAGGTACCTGGCTCTCAGGTTTACTTACAGGCTTGTGCTTTAATGCAATTTAAACCTATTCCCAGATGGACCGAGCACAGACTTCCTCAGTGCCTCCTCCCACACTGTCTTCACCTTTAAAGGGTCGTCTGGATTTCTCCCTTTCTCAGCTCTCACAACCCCAGCTGACAAAATTTCTGGACTGTTAAGTCTGTGGCTGCCTTTGCATCCAAGGAATTTTGCAATCAGTGTGTGTGGAGGAAGCAATTTCATGCAATTTTAATAGGCAAAAAACAGAGTGTCCAGGATGACCCTGTGATGACGATGGAGTTTCTGTTTCTTTCAGAAGTAGAAAACAGCAAAACACGAGAGAAAATGGTGCCTGATACCACTCCATATGCAAACCCAGGGATGTAAATTTTTCAACAGCTCGTCTGCATACTGACTTTCCAAAGAAACTTTTTTTAAAAAAAAAAAAACAAACCAAACCAAATGATACCAAACCAAAAAAACCGAACCAAACCAAGCAAACAAAAAAAACCAAACTACCGAAAAAAAAAAACCAAACAAAAAAAACAAAAAACAAAAAAAAAAATCTTTGTAAAGGATGTTGTCTTTTCTCCGGAAATGAAGTGACTAAAGCAACAGGCATCTTGGGCATATTCACCACTCTCCTTGGGACACGTGAGGCTGCTGGAAACTCTGTGTCAGTCACCGCATCCAGCGGGGACGCAATGCCAAGTCATTTGTAAATGCCAGCGTTCTCTCATCCCTGCTTTAACTATTTACTTGCCTCTCCCTCTTTTATCTTATTTTACCCAAGCCACTCCCCAGCAGGGCTTTTCCTTGCTCTCTCCTTGCTGGCTGCACTGAGCTCCAGATTCCTTGGCTCCTCTTCCTCTGCCACTGGCACCAGGCACGGGGAACTGCTCCAACCCTTTGAGTGAGCCCAAGACCCTCTTATTGGGGGCAACAAGAAAAGAAACAGCCCAGAACAAGCTGGAAAGAAACAGCCCAGCTCATGAGGATGAACCTCCTCACCATCCACCTCATCCAGCCTCAGATGAATCCTCCCTCCAACTCCCTGGCTCCATCCTTAGCTGCATCCACCTTTTAAAGAAGTTGAAGCCTCAGGGTTCACTCAAGACACTTGATTTAAGTAGATGGTGAGGGGAAGGCACGGTCCACTAGCAGAACTGTCATCTGTCCCATCCATCTTGGAGCAGAGGGCAGTGCAGAGGAGCCACTGAGGCTGAGCTGAGCTGGAGGAAGCAGCCCAAGGGCTCTGTCCTGGTGTTCCAGACCAGCAGGCCCAGATTCACACCTTCCCTTGAGCACACATTGGGCGTTTCCCTGCATTCATACTGAATGTGGAACTGCTTGGAGAAAGTGAAAGCACACCAAACCTCATCCTTTTCACCTGGTCTCCATGAAACAGGGTGACTTCTGTCAGACAAAGCAAACCAAGCGTTCCTTCACACTCCTGTTTCAGGGAAGGCACAAAGGCAGCTTCACCCCAAGGTCAGCACTGCCGTCACAGATGTGCTCTGAGGCCAGAAGAGAAAGATTGCAACACCAGTTATCTCCTTGGGCACGTGCAGGAAATACACTTTATCTCAAGAAGAGCTGGGCTCTGTCACGGGGACAGAGAGAGTACCAAGGAGACATCTCCACCTGAGTCAGATCCTGGGAGGCCCAGGGGTCTTGTGGGTGAGGCAAGACGTGGTCTCCTTCCTTCCACATGGTTAAAGTACCACGCTGTGGCCTCCCTGAGGAGAGGTGTCACCTCCCTGAGACAGCTGAGGTGTCACCCTCGCAGCAGAGACAGCCTGGCTCTTTTGGGGAGGTACCACAGCTGAGGGAGAGAGGCTGTTGCATCACTGCTTGCAAGCATGGGATGCAGCAGTGTCACCACCCCTTGGAGATGGAGGAGACTGGTGAAAAGAGGACACAGATCCCCACCAAGGGCTGGTTGTGGGAGTTGGTGTCTGATGGAAATGAAAGGCTGTGGGTTCAAAAGGTTTCTTGAAATGGGACTAAAATGCCTCCCCCCATTGTTGTGGGAAGCTGTTAAAAATAAGGGCTCACTGCTCCTGTGGCCATGGGATGAACTGGGTAAAGTGGCTCAAGGAGAAAATACACACTTTTAGATACTTCCTGGCAAGAACAATTTATCTAGAGGATCAGAAATTTATCCATGCACACCAGGATGTGCCCTGAGAACTGAATCTGAAGTAAACAGCACCTGAGAGATTAAACCTGCTTCTCAAAAACCCTTGCTATGAAAATCTTTCTCTTTCCTCTCTGCTGCTTAGGTACCACCCAAATTCAGTTTAAAAGCCTTGGAAATTGGAGTGCCTGGGGGAGAGGTCAGAGCTCTGACACTTTGCTGCTGCTCTGCAGAGATGCTGCTGCTCCACGAGGCAACAAACATTTCTGTGATGCTGCAGGCAAGAGCAGATGGAGGCAAGCCTCTTAGTTTGGAGAGGAGATTAAAGCAATGTTTCTATTTCTCATTTACTGCTGGAGTAGTGGTCCATCAAGGCTCGCCTCAGGATACCAGTGGGTATGAGATAGTCCCTTGTTTGGTTTCTAAACCAGTGCCTTAATGTCTACAGCAGCTGGAAGAAGCACAAATAATCCCATCCTGGCTTGGAAGGGAGAGAAATCTTGCATGCAACACTGAATGAACGTCCCAGAGAAGCAGTGACCAGTGATTCACTTTGAGTAATGCTGACTCACTTTCAAGGTACTTTCCATGTACACACGCACACGCTGAGAGAGTGAGCGAGAATAAATGCCTGATCTCAGGAAAGTTCAAACTAAATATTGTTGTAACCTTTTACTATACCCAGAGAGAAAAATCAGTCTCCTTTTTATGGAGAGAGACTGTTTGGCAGAGCAGCCAAAACCAGTTGTTTTTGTTTTCACAGGAGTTTCAAGTCCAGAGATAACTGCTAAAGACAAGTTTTTAGGGTGTGTGGGGAAGGCCACAAAATTGCAAGTGCTTAAAGCTTGGAGTACATGTAAACAAAGGCTTGGAAATGCTGCAGGGTCTCAGCATGCACGTCTTGGGGAGTGGGACAAAGCTGAGTGCAATGGCAAAGGCTGACAGCAGCATCTGCAAACCTTTGGGAACACTGGAGGTACTTGAGAGACTGAATCCCCAGGCCAGTTCTGCTCTAAACATCCTACAAAGTATGAACTCAGTGAAACCTTCCCCATCCATGAGGTGCAGGCACTGGGATGGAGGGGCATTAGACAATGCCCTGGTACTTCTGTTTTCCTTTGCTGGTGTCTAGGTCTGTCCTCACCAGTGCTCTGCTCAGCTTCACTTGTCACTCATCCATGTCTACTGCAGCCTTGCCAATCATTTTCTACCTTTTTTCTTCACTCCCCTGTAATTTTTCACACACACACAAAGCTGTTTGGGTACCCAGCCCATGGTCACAGCAGTGACACTGTTTTCTGTGCTGCACGAAGTCTTGCTGTCCCAACACAAAGCACTCCTTGGAAATACCCTCTGGGCCTGGGAGACATCTTTGGCCAGCTCACCAGATCTTGTGGGATCTCTGTGCTGGGGCTGGACAGGTCTGAACACCTGCTGCCTGTGCCATCACTGCCAAAGCCAGCAGAGAGTGATAGGATATTCCTTTCGGCTCCCTGGCAAGCGAGTGCCACCGCTTTGTGGAACATCCTCACAGATGCCTTCCTGGGTTTTGGAGTGTGGTGGGGGTTGCTGAGATGGTGCTGCCTCTTTCTCCTGTGTTTCATTAATCCAAATTTCATTTGTTGTGGATGGAAAGACTAAGAAAGCAGAAGTAGTGCCTCGGGGCTCCCCAGTACGGGCACTGAGCTGTGCCAAGCTGGTCTGAGGAAAGCAGTGTGAGGCTGATGAGATGGGACAAGAAGCACCATTTACAGCTAGGAAGAAACCAGCAAGGTATTAGGCAAGAGCCACGGGACTAAACATCCCTTAGAGGGCTGATTTAGAAGCAACAATTTTCCCCACAGTGTTACCACTGCCCCTGCAGTGCCCTTCCTGCATCCACAGGCAGCGGATCTATCTGGTCAGGGATAATGCACCTGCAGGGGAGCAGAGTGAATCCCAGCAGTCCTTCACTACCTGCAGAGTCCAAGAGGCTGCAGTGGTGCCTGGAGCTCAGCACAGGTACTGCCTGACAAGGGGGAGGACGTGGAACACCTGCTCCAAGTCAGGAGCCAGCAGGCTCCTCATTAATTTAATCAGATAGCAACAAATAGTGCCAGTAATAATAATAATAAGTATTAGTTCCAGACTATTAATATCAAAACAGATCCAAACTGCTGAAACACAAAAACTGCCCCACTCCCCCCCCTTTCCCTGATTTTGTTGTGAAACTTCTTTGCTGCCACGTGTTATTGAACAGCTTTTCACCTCCAGCAGCACATAGCATCCAAAATATGATTGTTAAAACTTTTTTTTCTCCCTTTTTCTAAAGAAAAATCAGTGACAGCACTCTGGCATCACACTGGGGAAACTGAGGCACGAGAATTACAGCAGGGGCCCTGCTGACCTCACTTGTGTTTCCAGAGAGGGGCACATGCTGGCTGTCACCCCCTCAGGATGGCTCAAGGAAGGCAATAACCAAACTGTGGATGAGGATGGATCACCAGACTTTTGTTTGCCCACTCTCAGACTGGCTGTCCCCAGCAGGGCTCTGCCCAAACCCGTGCCCAACCAGCCAGCTGCTGCCAGAGAAACAAAAGGTGACAAAAAACCCCAGGTGCCTGTCAGTCAGCAGGGACAGAGGGAGATCTGTGTGTTTTGGGGCAGCAGAGGTGCGAATGCTTTGTGGCGTTGACCCAGCAGTGTCAGTGAGGCTTCAATGCCCAGGAGCCACCCTGCTCCCTCCAGCCAAACCTCCAGCTCGCATTCTGCACCCCACCAGCAGCCAGCAAACCCAGCTGGATACCCTCAGGCTGCTGAGGTCTCCCCACAATGCAGCTCTGACCCTGCTCCTGGCTGCAGCCTGGGGGGACACGGAAGAAAGCTGGGGTGGCTGGGTCTGGCTCTCAAGCACTGCTGGTGCTGGATGACCAGGGAATTTCTCACCCTAAGCAGGAGCAGCAGGCTTGACACTCCAGTGGGAGGCTTTCTGAGGTGAGGATTTTGTCAAGGATTTTGCAGAGGTCCCTCTTTGGAAAGAATGTGCTGCGCCTGAACTCCCTGCAGATTATTTGGCTCAGAAGGCACCTTCTGTGCTGGACTGTGCTTCTCATCCCATTCCCTCTGTGCTTTTGGCCTTTTCTGCAAAGAAAAACAGCAATTCAACCAGGCACCCTCCTGAGAAGTGATGATTTTGAGGAGGGGATGGGAGGGAAGGTGCTCATGGTTACCTCTGACACTGTGGCAGGAGTGAGCAGCCCCACGCACCCAGGATCCCTGCAGGATGGTGCTGATCCCATGTCAGAGACTCCTGCAGCTACAGAGAAAGGGAAACTCATACATGCACGATCTTTGCAGGCACCATCAACAGTGAGAGGCAAAACAGCTTTGAAAACACTTACTCATGTTTCCAGCCACTCCCAATACTGGAAACATCACCAATGATAAATAATATCTTTTAATCAACCTTGATTTTTTTCTCTTTCCTCACTACAAATCTAGCCAAACTGTTATCATATTACAAATGTCTGTGTACTTTTGCCATCTATTTCTCCTCCCTTTCTATTTTTTTTTTTTTTTCATTTGGTGTTTTGCCTGCTTTGAAAGTCTTGAGGAACAGCACTTACACTTCCCAAGAAATTCAGCATCAAAGGCTTCCACACAGACAGCCTGTTGCACAGGGCACAGGGCTGCATCAATATCATCTCTTGTCAACACCTGTCCTACTCAGAATTTAAGCTTCCCATTGTCTTGTTCTTGGGTGACTGCTGCTGTTACCTCTCAGTATCAGCAGAGGAGTGAGAAAGGCAATTTTTCACTTAACCATTGAGCTGAGAACTAAAAGCCTTCAATACACAGCCTTCTCTCCCACTCCACTGCAGTAGTGACCACCTCATTTAGAAATCCCTTGGACCCCCGCCCTAAGTGGAAATACTCTCTGATTTTCTAATTATGTTTGTTCACACAGAATCAACAAAACAATAAATTGGAAGTAATAAGGTCCTTTTCAGTACAGTTGGACTTTTCTTGTTCAGAAAAATCTTTGAAACTCTCTGGTTTTGGTTCTTAAATACCTCATACATGTCTCCTACACGACAATCTCATCCATGTGGGGTTTTAGGCAATTCTTTCAACATTTATCTTTGTCCAAACACCCAAAGATATTTGGGATACAGCCCTAATATTGAATAGGTTTTAAATACCATTTATCAGCAGGGTGGGGAAGGGAGAACAAGGAGAGAATCCTCTGACACATTTGTGGTGAGTACCAGGAGAAGGATCCCTTGAATTTGATTTGAGTAGGTCCTGTTAGGGGTGGCTGCGATGGTGAATCACTGACCAGAGAAGCAGGGAGATGGTCAGGGTGGATTTCTCCTTTTACAGAAGCTTTTACAGCAACCCATTTTTTCCCCCCAGGAAAATTTCACCCATTTAATGGACCAGCTGAACAACAAGAGGAGAGAACCCACCTCTTCTCCCCCACCACGACCCAAAGAACCTTCACAAGCCCGGTCCATTCATCTGGTGAATGCTCCACCTCCTTGTGACCACCAGCTGCGGTCACCTGAAGTAATTCCAGCCTGAGGGCCATGCCCAAACTCCCTCACAGGATGATTTCCACCACAGCAAGGCTGCACCCCTGTAGTCCCCGCTGGTTTCCAGCATATTCACAGAGAACAAGTGGAATTTTGGCATCCTTTCCTGCAGGGCATATGTTTGGCAGGGATTGGCCTCCTTAAGTGTTAGATTGAGATATGCTGAGCGCAACTTTCCATGACTTCAGAGACAGCTGTTTCACTATAAAGCACAGAAATCAAGTTTAAGCTTTCTAATTCCCCCTACAAAGCCAAAATTTGAAGCAAAAAGCAGGCTGGAAAGTATGGGAAGTGATTTCACTGTTTGTTGACTGAGTTGTTCAACCCTTCAGCTCAAACAGAAAGCACCGAAGATGAAAATATAGCAAAGCTCTGTTTTACAGGTGAATCTCTGGTAATGTATAAATGATAAAAGCTCTAGTCTTAACCCATGCTCCTCTCTGTTGGAGGATTTTCTCCCATCTGAAATCCTCTAATAACTGTGCTAAACAACATGATTGTGATGAGTGCATTGCTCCAGGCTAGGACTTGCCCAAAGACATCAAGTTGCCCATGAGCAGTATCTCCACATCTCTCCTACAGATCTGAAAGTCTGTCTTGTTGCCCAGGGAAAGCTGAGAAAAGTGCCAGGTAACATTTCCAAGGAAAGACTCCTAAAGGAGTCTCAGAACAATGCCATGACAAAGTTCTCCTTGTATCTTCAGTAGCTTTACTTCACAGATTCAGAGGATCAGAGAATGGTTTGGGTTGGAAGGAACTTTAAAGCTCTTCCTTTTCCAACCCCCTGACATGGGCAGGGACACCTTCCACTATCCCAGGCTGCTCCAAGCCCCATCCAGCCTGGCCCAGGACACTTCCAGGGATCCAGCCACAGCTTCCCTGGGCCCCCTGTGCCAGGGGCTCCCAACCCTCCCAGGGTTCTTATTCAAATTCTTATTTGTTCCTAATGTATGAAGCAGGGAATCTAAACCTACTCTCAGCCATTCCCCCTTGTCCTGTCACTCTGGGCCCTTGTAAAAGTCTCTCTCCATCTTTCTCACAGAGTCCCTTCAAGCACTGTAAAGCTGCAATCAGCTCACCCTGAAGCTTTCTTCTTTTCCAGGCTGAACAATCCCCACTCTCCCATCTTTTTCTCCCAGCAGAGCTGCTCCATCCCTCTGTTCATCCTGCTGCCTCCTCTGTCCTGGCTCCAGCAGCTCCAGGTCCTTCCCGTGCTGGGGCTCCCAGACTTCAGGACTTCAGCTGCTGAACTGATGTGACAGAGACACAACAGCTCCAGCCAGGGACATCCTGGAGCCCAGTACCACCAGGGTATTTCTGTGTGTCCTTCAGCAAAGTCAGAATCTCACTCTTAGAACTTTGCCTTGTCCTTCCTTTCTCACCTCTCACGCTTCCTGCTCCCAAAAATTTGTTGATAACTCATTTTTAAGCCTTCAGCTTGACTCTGGTGAAAGCAGCTGTTTTGACTTAGGGAGTTTTTCATCTTATTTTTTCCTCTTGTCCCACTGAAGTGATGGAGAGAGAAGCTGGGTAAGGGTCCAGCAGCCAGCCAAGGTGAGTGGTGGTATTTATAGTTTTTCTTGGGTTTTGTACCTAATGAAATGAAAATATTAATTCAGAGCTGTTCAAATTATTTTTATAACTGTATTCCATAATTGGTAACGTTTTCCTCCTTTTGTGTACAAGCCTTTTTATTCTGATTGACTGCACTTATATTCAGAGAAAATTATTATTTGATGAAAGATAAATGCAAACTTCTTAAATGCTTTGGCAATAAGCATGCAGTTTTCCCTTTCCTCCTCTGTAGGCTGGCAAAATAGGAACAGCCAGTGCAGATTTGGCACTTTTCCCAAAAGAGATACTTCTGGTTTTGTTAAGAATGCTCAGAATGCTTAGATCCAATCATTCATCTGTATTTCAAGAAATGCTTCTCAACTGCACACCAGCCATGAGCTGTGCCTGTGCTAAAGTCCAAAAATATTACCCAGGTTTTGAAAATTAAATATTAAATCCAATTCATTCTTGCAAGAGCTACCCAGGCACTCGACTGATCACTTGAACATCAAGATGTGTGTTTCCACTTAAGCAATTGAGAACTTATATTAAAAAGTGAAACAGCCCTCCAAGTGCAAGTTAACTACATATTCTAAGCTCTAGAAGTATTCCTGTTCAGATTGTATGAACTGAGTGCTTCCAGGACTTCCAGTTCAAACAAAACCTCGCTGGAATCTGATTTTTTGCCTTCAATCAATAAGATTTGTTATTTATTTTAAGTCAGGGTTGTGCCTACATGGACATTGAAGATGGTTGTAAAGCAGAGTTTTTGTTTCCTTAGTTTCCAGCATTTGTTGGGGTTTTTTTTCAAAATATTTTCCCTTTTTAAATTAGTTTCTTTTTTTTTTCAGAGAAATGAAATTTTAAATATGTTCAGCTAGTTTTTAACAGTTCTAATAATTTCAAACAGAATTTTCCTACTGTATTTTAAAGAACCTGGCACAGTCCTGCAAATCACTGGCTTTAACTGAATTGGTGTCTTCCTCCAGGGTATCCTGTAGGAATTCTTTTCATCTCAGAGCATTACCAGGCTTTTCTTCAAGGGCTCAGTGGTGCTCCTTCCTCATGTTGCAGCATGAAAATGCCTTTCTGTCACATTCAGTGGGTGAATAAACACCTGATAAACCCTTTAATGTTACCATTAACAGTAACAATAATTCCAATTAATCCAGCAACAATAACTCCAAAAATCTGCGCCTCTGCATGGAGGCAACCATCAGAGTGAAAAGTCTCTACCCTAATTATAAAAGACCATGAAGAATTCCCCATTTTGTGCTGTTTCCATTGGTGCAGACACCAATTTGGCTCGGAGGGTGCCTGCTTTAGGCAGAGCTAGAGTGGTCTGGGAGCTGAGGAGAAGAGGCACAACTGGCTGTGCCTCCATGTGCTGCGTGTGACAAAACAGGGGCTGTCAGAGCAGCAGTGCCAAGGGCAGATCTAAGCTGTGACTGAGCCTGTTGTCAATCACAGTGCTCCAAAGACAGAGATGTTGCAATTGGTGGGAGGGGGAGAGGGTGAAGAGCTTGGCAAGACTTCAGCCTGTTCTTAGTCCTGGTAAGGACAAAGAGTTTCCACAGTCCAGTGGTTTTCTCAAGTGTCAGGCTTGGGTTTCTTATTAAAAAGTCATCTCCTGATCTAAGTGTCCTCCTTGGGAATGCAGGTTCATCAGTAGACATGGCCTGAGCTGTGAGCTTCATGCTAAAAAAATTTGATTACTTCCATCTGAAGGTTTGATCCTTCAGTCATGAACATCTCTTTAATTAGATGATATTCGTTTCATTAACTCTGCTTTCAGAATATAAGAGTTTAACAGCAGGGATTGATTATTCTTTTCAGTGCAATGTAGAATTTTTTTTTAATTTTTTTTATGACCCAGTTGGGAAATACTTTTGGGAAACACTTGTTCAAAACAAAACAAGACAAAAAGAAGATTTTTTCTAAGCCAAGAAATAATACTCCTAAAGAGATATTTTGGCTAGAGAGGGTTATGTAGGGGTGGTACAAATGATGTACCTTTGTTGCTTGTCTGAATTTGGGACAATGAAAAGTGCAGCAAATTGAAATCACTGCACACCATGGGGTAATTAGGACATGAACAAGGGGCTATCTGAAAACACCCTCACTTATCTTCCCCATCTGTTCTTCCCTTCTCCATCAGACTCCAAGCCCCTTTGAACTGACGGCAAACTTTCCACTGGTCCACAGAGGTTGTGGATCGGGTCCTGCAGCCTTGCAGTGTTTGCCCATTCAACAGGTTGAAATGAAAACTGGCAGAGGTAGAAGGGTGTAGACAGCAAACCCCCAGACCTATGCTGATGATCTGAGGTATAATTCTTTATTTAAAAAGAAAAAAAAAAAAAACAAAATTAACCCAAAAAAACATACACCTTTTACTGAAAGGCCTCGTTATGAGAAGCTCTGGGGTGACACTTCAAACATACCAGATAAATAAATGTTAATTATCCAGAAATGCAGCACTATCCAATGCAGCTGCCAGGACAGAGCTGTTTCCCACTGCTGGTGTTTTCTCCTTAGTCAACCAAGGTGACTTTGAAAGGCAGGGGATGCATCTCCTACTCCCTCCAGACACTTACCAGCTCTTTATGGGGTTGGATCAGGAAGGGAAGCTCTTCAGCTGGAGGAATGCCAAGGGAAGGAGGCAGACTGAGCACAGCAGGGATGGGCTGCCCCACCTGGCAGTAGATCTGGCAGTGGGGACCATCAAGAACCTCCTGGACATCACAGATTTTATTTGTTTTGCTCCTGTTGTGAAGTGTGACTCATCAGGCAGTCAGGAGAGGAGGGGACAGGTGGGAAAGTGACCAGCCACACAGTGCCTGGGACAGACCTTCCAGCAATATCAGCATGTCAGCTTCCAACATAGCTTCAGCTTCATAGTCCTGGCTGGGGGGAAAGGATTCCTGCTCAAGGCTTTTAAAAAGATGAGTCCTCTTCTTTTAAAGGCAGCCTCCACCAGGTTTCAGGTCTAGAGCCAAAGGCACACACATCTCTAAATGTGGCCACAGGAGACAGGACCTTGCTGTCACCAAAGAGAGGTGTGGGCAGTGTGGATGCAGAAATATGCCACAAAACCCCCAGAACTGGTGGGTGTACTGCAGACTTCTTGATTTCCACTCCTTCTTCCACTGTATTTCAGTCAATGTAAGCTGTGACTGTACAACCTGGGACAAATGCAAAAGCTGTCCAGCAGACTTAAACTTTAATTCTTATTATTTTGGGGTCTTCTGGTTTTTTCACTATAAGTGTTTCATTATGTTATATGGTGCTTTGGCTCTGGAGGAGCTGTAAAAATAAAAGAGCAGTTACGTTGTGTTATTATGGGTTCTGCTTTTCAGCAATGCTGCAGTTGATGAAGATTTTCTCTGCTAATCTGAGTGACTGATAGCACTGTGATAGTCAGGAGGAGCACACTACACCACACAGTGAAAACCTGGCAGCTTTTGCCACTGGAATTTGTGGAGCCAAGACTTTGTGCTATAAACCTCAGGAGTGCCTCCAGCTGTAAGAGCACCAGCAAAAAGGCTGTCAGTCCCTCAGATGCAGCAAACCTGGGTGAAATGTGGATGTTGCAATGAGCAAGGTTGTCAAATAGCATGCACATCTTTGTTTATTCTGCTGGAGAGTGTGCAGAAAAAACAAATCAGGTTGCACTAGGGTGTCAGAGATGAAGGTGATGTAGCCATGAAGACAGAGGTTGCACAGGTCACCCCTGCTGGTCCCTCATTCACAGCCTTTGTTTTATCCCTCACATCAAAAGAAGGCTCTACAGAACCATGTATTTTAGCTGCATGCTCTGCCATCAGCTGCTTAGAGTGATAGTAACCAAGTCCTGCCTGTCTCACACCAGGCACCTAAAGCTCAGGTTTTTCCATAGGATCTTTCCCTATCCTTCACTTGTTGGGGAGGACAGATACAGATGTGACATTCTCTGATGTCCTGATGAACCATGGACAGCAGGAAATGGAGGAAACTTACACTGCTGACTCTGCATGGGGTTTGTGTGCTATAAATGTGGTGTGAGGGGTGTTTCTTCTCTGCAAACAGGAGAAAACTTGGGATAATCTCCCATTAAGTGAGCACAGATGGTCCCACGTACAAAATCAGCTAAGACCCTCACAGAGAATAGAGTAAATCTTGTGACTGAAACTGTGTTGAACGAAGATATGATGCAGGCCTGAGCTGGGCCCAAACTACGAATACTGTCTCATCAGGAAGTTTATATCAGGGCTTTGTGTTACCCCTTCCACCCAGGCCAGTGGACCAGCATTTGGCATGGCCACCCATCTGGTTTTTTATAGGGGCAGCTCATACTCCTGACATGAAGTGCACGAGCACGGAGTGTTTTTAATCCAGCTGCAGGAAGCCAAGCCATAAACAACCAGCCACAGAGTGCTGTGAGGACAGAATAACACAAGGCCACTTGCCCAGGGGCCATGGCCTGACCCTGGGAGCCCTGAGGCTGGGTCTGCTGTGCCACTGGCTGGGCTGATCCTATTCTCAGCCCCTCCAGCCACCCAGCTGAGGGCCCTTTAGGAGGAGTGGACATTTCTGCGTGTGTCCACACCCAGGGATGTGTTGATGGAAGACAAGAGGTGCCTTCAGCCCAAGGAGGGATGTAAAGGGTGATTTCAACCTACAGTAAAAGAAGGGGAGGTCAAACCTCACCAGCACCATGCTGGTTGCTTTTCCTGGCCCAACAAGAAAGGTCTTTTACAGAGCAAGGAGGGAGAAATCATCACCTCATGGAGACTGAGCCTGAGCTTTCACTCTTTATCTCATCCCAGAGGTGCCAAGCTTCAGGGGACCTCAGAGCACCTCAACATCCCCTCCTGATGAAAGGTAAAGTCCTGCAACATGATGTTTTCCTCTCCTCAAATCTTTTCCTCTGGAGAGACTGTGGTCAAGGTTTGGACTGAGAATGGTTCTCCTCTTGTGATCAGTTCTCACTATGTGGCCTCCAGTGCTCTTTTATGATGTTCTTCTCCTCTATTCTTCTCTGCACTTTGAAGTGCTCTTGCATGAAACAGCACGACATAAAATAAAATGACACTCATTATTAACACAAATGAAACATTTGGTTTCAATTATCTCCCCTCTCTCCAGTTGTGAGGAGTGAGAAATCACTCATAAACCAGGCAACATTTTAAGAATTTGCAGATTTTACAGAGCAAGAGAAGGGAAGAAAAACAGGCCTTGAGATACTGAGGTTGTCACAGCATAGAAAATGATAAGAGAGAAAAAGAGCCTGGCCTGGAGTACTTCCAGTGTGCATGGGCAGAGCTGCATGGGCTGAAGATGAGAACAAAATTAAGCTTCAAAGCAGAAGTGTCAATTAAAGCCTTTAACTCGCAACTGGCTGTGCCACTGACCTAGGGAGCAACCTCTGGAAAGCCACTTTGCCTCTCTGCTTTTCTGGTTTCCTGCAGAAGGTCCATTTAGCCTGTTAAAGAGGAACTGGAGGAGTGGAGGAGGAAAGGGTCTCTTGGTGATGGATTTCTTCCTGACCTATCTCTACACTTCCCAGCTTCAGCAGGAAATATCTAGGCAGATTTCTCTAAGTCTTCCACAACAAGAAGGAAGGAGAAGGAAGAAGCACACCTTAAAAAACAAACAAACAAACAAAATGCACCAAAAGCAACACAGTATTTGTCTAATTCTGCTAATTTTACAATAACTTTGCCCCCTGTTTATTCTGATAGATAACACTGAAACCTTAGAAACAGCATGCATGGACCCTAAAATGAAGAGCAATAAAAAGGCTTTACAGTATGCAAAACAGGCTTCCATCCAACCTCAGGGTAGTGGAGTCCCATTATCCCAGCCTGTTTCATAAAACAGCCGCCCTGACAGCCCATGTCAGTATGGAATGCACTCAGCTCTGGGTTTTCTCATCCCTGCTTAAAAATGATCCCTCTAACATAGGCTGTGATGCACTGCAATTGGCATCCCATAGCCTTGCACACATCTTGAGAGGAAAACCTCTCCAGGGGCTGTGGGACTCGGCCCCAGCCGAGATGCCCCTTTCCCCTCTTTTCCTTGAAATAGAAATGTGCCCCAAAACTGTGTAGGACCAAGGTCAGATGCAGCTGGGCTGAGCAGTTTGCTATGTGCAGGCTGTACCAATGAGGAAAGGGTTGGCTAACATGAGATTTTTTGGATCTCTGAGAGGTCCCTGGTCTCTCCTGAGCCACAGCTGCTGTTTGGAAGAGCACTGCACCACAGCACATGGATGTAAGGAAGGGAGGGAAGCAAAATACAGCATGTGCTGTAGAGGAAACTTTAAGTAAGCTGAAGGGTATTACTCATATGAGAACTAGAACCTCCACCCAAGATCCCTTAGTTTTCTCCAGCAGTGAAAAAGGGACCAATAATGATAATAATAATTTATTTTTTTTTTAATTAAAAAGTGATTTTTTTTTTTTCTGAAAGAGTTTTTAAGGAAATTGCCTTGTGACAGAAAGATGGTATGGGACAGCTGCTTCTTTTTTCTTTCCAAGAGAGATATTTTTACAAGGAAACCAAGAAACTTTATTAAAATTGAGTAAATCTATGGGAAAAGTAAATATTTTTTCCTGGTTTTTTTAAAAAAATTATTTTTGTGTTTGATGATAAAAAATCCCTTTCTTCTGCCATGCAACTGCAGCAAGAGTCCCACAGAGCAATGAAGAGCAGATTCTCAGAGGGAGAAGTGCATTTGTTATTCCTACATTTGGTTTCAACTTGAAAAGTGTTGAAAAGCAGATAAAAGCCTGAGGGTGGGACTAAAGCATATGCATTTATTTATTTGTTTGTTTGTTTGTTTACCTTGTTCATCTCTCCAGAAGGAGATAGTGTGACATTCTCACTTTCTTAGAAGTGATATAACACAGGATCAGTGAGACCAAAAATAATAGAATTTGGATAAAATCCCTGGAAGGAGAGACCTCTGCCCTAACACCTCAAGAATTTGGAGCTTTGCTTTAAATGTATTTTTCAATCACCCTTGGCAGCTGGGGCCTGTGAATCTAAGCAGCTCCAGGGGACTGCAGTGGCCACTAAACATGACATGCACGAGAGGTTTGCAATTGTTTGTCCATCTCGTGGCTAGCATGGTCTTCAGCCAAATTTGGATGATAACAGGGAAAACTGGTGGCAGCATGCAGAGCTCACTGGGGGTTTTTTTTTCAGACATCACAGCTCTTCCTACACACCTGGCCATTAGCCAAAAAGGAATCTGTCACAGCTGATGCTTTTTGCCTCCCATTCCAGTCCCTGAGAACACCCCATGGCCTGATGCTGTTTCTACACCTAGGAATGCAGGTCCCTGTTGACAACCCACTGTGGTTTGGCAAAGACTGAGAGCCAGAAGTGCTGATCCCCTGCAGTGCCTGTGTCTTCTGATGTGCATTTTCAGGGAGAATGTGCTCTGTCTTGTTTTGTGTTTGTAGGGGTTCTTGTTTGATTGTGTAGGGTGAGTGAATGTGCCCTGTGAAAGGGGCAGAGCTGATCTTCCACAATTATAAAGCAAAAAAATACGAGCCAAAGTCTTTGAAAGGGTTTTTACATTATTAATACAACTATAACACACGACATTAAATGCAGCTGACCTTTCTCTTTTGTTTGTTTTTCGTTAGTAAATCTCCAAAGAGGGGCTTTTCTGAGTATAATTCTGCACTTGGTTTCTCAAAAGGGTTGAATAACCCATGTTTTTCATTAGAGAGAGATCCACAATCATTAGCCTTGCCTGCCTCCCATTGCACAAGGAGCAGAATCAGAGCTGTGCCCCAAATGCACCATCTCCTTTCACCCAGAAAGCCACCTTCTCTTCTCTGCCAGCTCTTAGCTCCCAGCTTGGTTTTCCACCACCAAAGAGCTGCCCACAGCTCCAGATTTTCCTCCCAGCCCAAATTCTTCCAGACCTCCCTCCTCTGGAGGCTGCAAAGCTTCGTTTCTCTGCCTCTAATTGGCTCTGTCCCACAGCTGGGCAGTGCAGGGGGCTGCACAGATACACCAGAGCATGGCCAGCGAGCTCCCCACAGACAACAAGCTGTCACCTTCGCGGTGGCAAAGCCCCCAGAACACGGCACACACACCGCCCCCAGGAATTTGGCCCCAGCTTTGGTTTGCCATCCTGTGCAGCTGGGGAATAAGAGGCTTCAATTGAATGTCAGCTCTTATTTATTAGAACTTGCAGTCAAACAATAGGCCACACACAGGGAGTGTCTGACAGACCGAAAAATATGCGTGCAGCTCTGTAAACACCTCGGCCTTGTTTGTGTGCGTGTGTGAAGGCAGGGGACACTCTCTCCTTCATCATTCACAAGCTGCTTCTGGACTTCTGGGCAGCCACTTTGATTCTCTGGTTAGATACGTGCATGTCCTCTTCCCTGAGAGCCACAAAATCCAAAATACAGCCCGTGCTGAGCAGCCAAAATCCTGAAGAAGGTTTCTCTGTCAAGCAGATACTTTCTCCCAGCACCACAATTCCTGCTTGTCCCCTCAGATGTGCCATGGACTGCCAGTGGGCTACAGGAGATAACAGATCTCATGTTTGCTTTCATGATGGGAAGTAAAAAGCAGCAACAGGTCCATGTGACCATGGCTGGGGCGGTGGGGAGGAGGCTCACCAAATTTGTCTAGCTCAAAAGCAGAAAAATGTGTAAATAACTCTATCATTTTCCCTGGAGACAACCTTCTGATGCTTGGTGGAAATTCTCATGTGAATGTTTCTAGATCTACATCTGTAGGATGCTTGAAAATTAGATAAATTATTTAAAGTGCCTTACAGCATTGAAATGCAGCTTTTGTGGGGGAAGTTGTCATTTTTCTGGGAAATCCAGAAAGAGATTACGAAAGTTGTGAGGTGATTGTCAGCATCCTTTGAGCACTTGCCAGCATTTCTGCCTCCTTGGAGTCTAGAGGAGCTCTAAGCCAGCTTAAAGGTGACTTAAGGAAGTCTAAAGGCAAAGGAAATGCAGAACAGACACTACCATGCCCAGCATCACCTGTCAAAGAGCCTAAAATAGCAAGGGAGATTTTTAGCCTAAGTGATGCCACTGAAAAGCCAGACTCATTTACTGTTGGAGTCTGAGATACAGAGTGTGTGCCCTTGTTTTTAATACTTAGTTCTAGGATTCAAAAAAACACTGAATTTCATATAATATGAAATTCATGAGCATGTTTTCATGGTGATATATGAAAACAAATGTTAAAGTTAGATGGAAAAATCTAAAAGTGTAAGTGTGTAGATTAGAAAGTTTTTTAAATCACTGGGTGAAAAAGTAGCTTAGAGAACAGGAGACAAGATGGAGGATTTAGGGTGTTGTCTCTTGTCCCCCTTCTTTCTTCTTCATGTTCTTTTTCTAGGGGTTTTGGGTAATAGTAAGTGATTGGATAGAAAATACCATAGTGCAGCACACAGGTGTTGGGTCATTGGGTCACTAAGAAAAATAATTTAGTTGGCATTTGTTAATTGGGTAAATGGACATATAAAAGACCTTGAAGAAGATCTTTGTTAGCCATTTTACCCCTTTTCTATCATAGTGCACATAGCTCCTTGTACCTTGTAATGCTGATAAGAAAAAATAAACAACTGAGACCGACCAAGAGAAAACTGCCTCCCTCCCATCAGTCTTCAGTTCAAAGGGAAAAAGAACCCAAAAATCCAAAATTCCTTAACTAGACAATTTACTTTAAAGCTTTACTCACTTTCTTAACCCAGGGTTAGTAAATACCAAAAGGAAGTAAAAACTGGTGAAATGGCATGNCTATCATAGTGCACATAGCTCCTTGTACCTTGTAATGCTGATAAGAAAAGAATAAACAACTGAGACCGACCAAGAGAAAACTGCCTCCCTCTCATCAGTCTTCAGTTCAAAGAGAAAAAGAACCCAAAAATCCAAAAGTCCTTAACTAGACAATTTACTTTAAAGCTTTACTCACTTTCTTAACCCAGGGTTAGTAAATACCAAAAGGAAGTAAAAACTGGTGAAATGGCATGTCTGAGGGCAGGTCAGCACATTCTTTCTTCCACACAGAAATGGAGCCACACTGAACAGCAAATAAAGTACTCAGGATCTTGACTGCAGCATGGGGAAATGGCCTGGATTTTGTGCTGTCAGGCATTTATTTGCCTATTTCTACCATGTCTCCAAATGTCTTTGACCATATTTTCACCTCACTTTTCTTTCAGAGCTGCTCACTGCTCACTGGCATGGGCTGTGCTGTGAAGGTAGTCACCTACCATCACTGTCATGCTCCCTGCAGCATTTATTAATGCTTTCTTGTGATTTTCAAACAGAAAAATCTTGCTTGTATATGAAAATCCATCCCATTTATGTGCCTCGAGTGAGGTACCTGAAGCCCCCAGCTGTTGCCAGAAGTGATGTGGCTTTTGGGGCTCTTTGCTCCTACAGGTGGTGTCCAAACCAGAGGAGCACCAGGAATCATTCCTGTGCTTCTTGAAGGAGAAATCTGTAGAGATCTAACACACTTCAAGACAAGAGGAGCCCAAATTAAATGTTAAAATGAAAGCCAAGGAAGGGCATATGAAATTAATACAGGCAGATATATGGTTTGAAGCCACACATTTTTTGCCAAGTCCACTTACTATGGCAAGTGCCTCGAGGAATGCATCCAACACCACCCCAGATAATGGGAAAGGAGGACTTTTTAGATGTGTTTGTAAACATCTTGGGGAATTCCTTAGGTAGTAATCTCATGAGGAAGTTCTGTTGCTTGTTCCATTATATAGACAGCCTGACTGAAAATCTAAATTCTATTTTCCCCCTTCTTTGGCACTTATTGTTTTAAGCTTTTTTTTTATTTTTTTTCCCCTAGTTAGCTGATTCAAAGCCTCTCCAAATAAAAGTTTATATGACATTGTTGCCACAAGGATCTTTGCCAAGACAATGAGCAGGGCAGATGCTGGCCGACTTGTTGATTCACTCACTCAGCAAAAAGCTATGTGGATAATTTTGTTTTCCTCTGAGGTGAAGACTCCCTTTTCCCTCTGTGCTTTCCTGGGCCTGCACGGACCATATGTCTAATACAAGCTGTTGCTGCATTTCTGTTAACCTGCTCCTGTCTGGAAGTCAAGGAGTGGTTTATCATTGACTTCAAGAGCTCTAAATATTCCTTCTTCTTCTCTAAGTTATTATCTAGTTTACACCCTTCTATCTATATTTCCCACCAATCTTTAACAATGTCCTGATTCCACTTAGGAGAAAAATATCAAATAAAAAGGAATACAAAAAGCTCAAGGACTGACTGGAAAGCAAATATTTCTTTTTCTTTTTAGAAAAAAATTTTTTTAGGGAATAATTTTTAGGGACAATTAGGTATTGAATTCAGTGACAATTTTTGTGCAGCATGCTGCTCTCAGATTGTTCTGGTATTTCACATGAAAGCAAGAAATGGGGTGGAATATGCAATTTTTACAAAAGAAGGTTTCCCTGAAAATAAAGAAGACAATCACTGCCAAATACTCTGCAGAGGTATGAAAAAATACTTCTTAACTATTTGTGATAGACACTTGAAAGACCTTTCAGGAGGCTAAAGTTAACTTGGATAAATGGGAGGCTCTGCTTCTGATCCTCCCCTTCTAGTCCACAGAAACAACCCTAAACTATCTCATAGATTATACCTTCAAATATGGGCAGCATCTGGGGTGCAGCCAAAATTTTCTGCCATTAGCAGGATTCATTTCAATTGCCCACAGCAAAATGCTTTATTTATTTGCATTTCAATGCAGACTCCTGGAGTTACTTGACTAAAGGGGACAGATCTCTGCTGGTTCATAACCAGTGGCATTTTGTTCATATATTGAACCAACTGGTGACAAAATTAAGTCACTAAAAGGTTTAGTGCCACTTGTTGCTTTCCTGTATCATGGTTTTTTAGTTAGTGATTTTTGTAAAAGTAATTTTTTGCAAATCTGTGTCTCTACAACTGTAGCAAAAGAAAAGAATGTAATTTAGTTTTCTTTCTTTTTTTTTGATGAAATTGCACCATTTTCATTTTTCATAAATGAATATGTTTTAAATTAGGTTCAGTTATTAAAGAACCTCTTGAAAGTGACCTTTATGCACAGCCCATGTGTTTAAAAAAACAAGAGTGAGCGTTCTTTTTTTCTGGGATTCATCTGAATTCATCCTGGAATTACTATGGAAGAAATGTAATTTGATGTGTTAGATTATAAATCACAATCTGTGTGTTCAGAGATTGATTTCTTACCTCCTGCTTTATATTCCCTTTGATTTTAGTGCTTTAAAACTCTCCACCTTAATGCAAAGGGCAACAGTTTTCTCTTTCTGTCAAAATAGTATAAAGAGTGAAATAACTGGTGGAATTAAGCAGTGATGTCATTCCAAGGGGGAAACACATATCAGCTGTGAAACTTTCTGTTTCTCACTCTCTCACTCCACCTTGGAAATATTTGGGTACTCCTGAGAAAATAAATATGCATTTGATGGCAACTTGGACAGAACTAACAGTGCTACGCAGAAACAAGAGGGAATGAAACTTAACACACCCTGGGTACACTGAAAATACTTCTCAGCATAAACTGTGCTATGTAATGTACAAATTCCCTTTTATTTTGGTAAGAAGAGAAAATCAGAGTTATAAACTCAAGATGTGCTGCCTCTGATGTATCTGGCTGAATCTGAAAATGACACTGATGAACCAGGCATTCTCATGCTATCCTAGCTAGGACATTTATAACTCTGAATTTAAACCTCACATTAAACTGCTCAAATATATCTGAACACATTGCCTTGTGGCATTAACTTTGACAGCTAGGAGAAGAAAAACAGAGCAGAAAAAAAAAAGTGAGCTGAAAAGCTAAGACCAAGGCCTGAGTTTGGGAAAGGTGAGATTGAGTGTTATGAAATGGTGCTACAATTTGTTTTCAAAGCCCATTTTACACTCCACCTTTCCCCTTTCCTAAGGAAACTGACCATGATTTAGGGACTTCAACAAGTTTCTTATTACAAAAATTAGTCCACATAGCAAGGGTGAAGTTGGACTGGCTGCTTAACAGTCAGTCACCTTGGAGCATAGGGGCCCCTTCCTTTATCCAGATGAGGAATGACCCTGCCTCAGTGGTGGTTATCAGCTATCAGAGTTCCTAACAGGCAGTTTAACCTGAGTTTCTAATGTGAAACACCAGCAAAGTTTATCCTTCATGACTACAGCTAAATCAGCACAGTAGAACTTGTAGACAGATAGGGCTGAATATTTTTTCACTCAGTTTCAAGCTATGTCTTTCAGACCCAGGTAAAAATTTGAAGTAGACAGACTGACCCTGTAGCTGAGTACCTAAAAGTAACACCCATAAACGCATAGAAAAAGTCAGATCCGGAAGCAGACACTGATTCTGCGTGTCTTGTCACAGAATCACAGCTGGGAGAGCCCATCATCCTGTCCAGCTTTGCTGAGAGTAGGTCCCACGAGGCTAGGTTGCCAAGGAACCTGTCCTGCTGGATCTTGAGCCACTGAACACAGCACTGAATGCCCACTGGGTCTCTGTCCCACTGAACAGTGTCCCTGTGGTCTTCTTAGGCTTCCTTTGACAGACAAAATTCTTATAGAAAGATAAGGTTGTCCCTCGTGCTGTCTGATGGTTTCAGCTCCTGATGAGATTTGGCTTTCCTGATCCCACTCCTCTTTGCATCTTCTGAGCAGCCTGTCCCTGCTTCTGCCTCTGAGTCCCTCTCTCCCCAGGGAGCTCCAAGTTCTCTGTGCTGACCCATTGCCAATGTTGTTCAGCTGCCTATGCCTTGCAGCAGGCCATTCTTCTCCTCTAAAGAGGCTGACATGGAAGATCAGCTGGCTTCCCCTGGATCCTTTTGATCCCCCAGGGGTGGTTTTCCACGAGACTGTGACAACCAGGTTCCCTGCACCAGCTAAATCTGTTCTGAAATCCAGGCTTATTCTGCCTTGCTCACTCCTCCTAAACACCACAGCTTCATGGTCCCTGGCCTCAGCCTTCCATCTTCATGGTGTCAGGTCTAACAAAGCATCTCCTCTGATCAGTTCATGACTTGCATGCATCATTATGCCCTCCATAAGCTACAGAAATCTCCTGGCTTCCCTGAAACTTTGCCTTTGCCATGCAGCAACCTGTCTTTCAAGTCCACAGTCACACATGCACACACGCACCAAAAAAATAAATAAAAAATCCTAATGAGCTTTTGTCCACCAGCTGCAAAGCAAGACTGAATTTTGTTACCTTCAAAGGCAAACCTGCACTGATGAATTCAGTTTAATTCTTTCTGGTGACACACAAAGGACATACTGTGGGGTGTGATGATTCTCATCCAGTAGTCATTTCCATTCAATTAAAAGATCAGAGAACCACAGAGCCTCAGTCAGCTGAGTTGGAAAGGAGGCACAAAGACCATGGAGCCCAGCTCCTAGCTCTGCACAGGACTACCCTGAGAATCACAGCACGCTCCAAATGCCCAGGACTAGCCTTAACAACTTGACGTAGAAAGCCTGCATCCACCTCAGCTCACGTGCAGGAGCAATTCTTTGAGGGAGCATTCAAAATCTGCTCATTTCCCCCTGATTGCTGCCCACTGCCTGCTTGATTTGGAGTCTGAGGATGTTCTACAGAGCTTGGCTGGTGCATAGTGCCCAGGAATGGGAGAAGGTCTGTGTCTTTGCTGTGGAAACACAGACAGCTCATAGTCAGGACCTCATAATTCAGCTGAGCAGCATCCTGCCAACAGCGCTGAAAACTCGGTATCTTTTTGAGTTGCTTGTGGGGAACAGATCAAGTGTAAGAAGGTGAAGAGACCTGGCCTCAAGTTGGGGTCCATTTTTTCCCTTCTACAGGCAGCTGCAAAGTCCCACCCAAGGCACTAAGAAATGTTTAAGCCTCTTTGGCAGAAACAACAGTCTGATGCCAAAGTAGTCATTAGGATGGGAGCTATATTAATGTATATGACCTCTACAGGATAATATTCATGCAACAGGATTGTGAACTGGGGAAATATTAAGAAGGATCTGTCAGAGGGACATGGCTGAGGAAAGATTTATAGAACTAGTTACAGCCTGCTGCCTAAGAAAGCAAGCTGTATCCTCTGATGGCAAAAGTCCACTAAATTGCTCAGAGAGGCTTTAATAAAAAACCTTCTACCAGGTTGAATGCATTACTTTGCTGCAGAGATGTTTTGTGGACTTATCTCCCAAAGACCTGCCAAATACCTCTTCATATGCTCCAACAAGTTTCCTCCTTCTCTTTCACCAAGGCAGGAGGTTGCTTCTCCTTTTTCTCTCTCCCAAACACTCCAAGTCCTTAGTGCTGGGCTTAAACTATAAACTTAAGTCTGAGGCTGAAAGTAGCTGGTTTGTCTATCTGAGTGTTGCCAGTCATGCAGAACAGGACACTGTTCCAGACTGCCAAAAGACTTTGCTGTTGCAAAGAAACCAGGATGATTCAGGATGAAACGGGGCAGCATTTAAACTTGTGTTGCAAGCAGCAGACAGCAGAAGTTAACAGCAAAGGGTGTCTGACTTGTCACAGCTCTTTTCCAGATACCTTAGCAGAGGGACTATATAAGACACAAGACTAATTTAATCCCTTGGTAATGGCATTGCAGTGTGAAGATTGAATACCCAGCTGTAGAAAAAGGCTCATGATATGTCTTAGGCTCCCACTGGTGCATGGCCAATGCCTTTCAATGACTCACGGCCTTCCTCTTCCTGCGCTGACCAGGTCAGAAGGTGAATCACCAAAATGACGGGAGGGGAAAAAAATAAAATCATTGCTCATCCATAGGTTTGGCCACTGGTTTTCGAGAGGCAGTGGGTTAGGTTGTGGAGGTCTGGGAGCAAAGACCATGGCTGATTTCAAGTCCTGGACATTAACACGAAAAATGCCAGGGATTTCTGCAGAGAAAAAATGGTTCCCTGTGAGATTTAAACCTCAAGGCTGCAGTGCTTGTACAAGCCTGGCATGGAATCCTGCCTCAGCGTGGCTCTGCTGTTGTTGGCAGTGTTTGTACTGGGAGATCAAACTGGAGAGCCCAAGCCAAGATGAAAATGGCAGGGGACAAAACAGCAACAGTGGATAGGTCAGCCCATGCCACTTCTGATCCTTCACTTGTTCCCACCATTGCTGCTATACCAAGTGTGCCCCTTAGTCAACCAAGCCTTGGGAGAATGGCAGGGAAAGAGCCCTCAGAGAAGAAGAACAGAAGGACAAGAGTTAATGTTTGACAGTGCCTGAGGGCAGTCTGGTTGTGCTGTTATCCCAGCACATGACAGGAGGGAGAGAGAAGAGGGAAAACTGTGCCAAAGTTGCATCACCAACAAAGCAGAAGCTGGCACCTCTACCAGGTTTGAAAGAACCCTGATAAAAAGAGCTGATTGATGGTCTCCAGTTGTTCCTCACCAAATCCCTTTCCCTTTCTTGTCTGTCAGTTCCTACCCCATTCCCTGCCTCTTTCAGAGCTGGTGAGTCACTGCTCTTCACAGAAGGTTTAGTTCTTTGGCAGGCTGTACCACTCGCTCACAAGAGGTTTCTCAGGCAAGAGCATCGTCTCATCAGCCTGTTTGCCTCTCTTCCCCTTTCATCTGTTGTTTGTTTTCCATTCACACACAGAGAGCTCACCCCCTTGCCAGACCATTTGCATATTTTGTAAGAGGTGACGGTGATGCAAATGTCAGGAAGTGCATGTTGTCTATTATTTGTGCAATACATTTTTTTACCTCCGGGTTATTTACCTTGTATTTAGTTCTTCTCTATTCATACCTTGGCTCAGAAATAAACTCAAAGGGAAAATCTAAGTTTAAGGACTGCAGGTGTGCCTGTGAATGGCTGGGGCAGAAGAAAGGGCTGAGCTGGTTTGGTTCTTTCTTTGCCACCAGCCTATTGCAGCATTTTGGACAAACCCCTCTGTCCCCAAGAGGTGGTGGAGAAGTGTGTTTGTACAGCTGCAAGCTCAGTGAAGAGCTGTCATATGCTTTCATCTGGAAAGCACTTGTTCCACAGTGCAAGAGATTTTCCTGCCTCTTAGTAAAGGATTCCCTCTCTCAGGGTGCTGCTGCAGGAGGCAGACAAACCCAATTCAGCGCCTTTCCAAACCTGAGTCCATCAGAAAGGACAGTGGCAGTTTCCAGAAAGAATTCAGAGAGATCCTTACCTAATTATTACAGGTCAAGTTCACAGCTGGGACTGAGGATGCTGCTGGAGTTGGTTATGGATACAATCAACAAAGCTCCAGTGCTCTAGTGAAAGCTGAGCAAACAGGAAAAATACAGCAGTCATCTGAATGGACAGGTAAATCCCCATTTAAAGATGATATATTCAAAGCCCAGTTATTATTGATGACATTTCTTGATTGTATATTAGCCTTTATTAAACCATCTTTAAACAGCATTACAATGTGCAGTATGGCTGAACTGGATGGATAAAATACAGTTTTGGCCTGGAATACCCACAAGAAAAGAAACCTGTAAGTCATCAAACAAAACAAATCTTGCAACCCAGTGTCACATCACTGATATCACAGAAGCCCACCATGAGTGGTCTACAAACCAGCTTGTCAAAGATCTTCACTGAAGAAATCTACAAATAAGTTGCAAATTTGGTAAATTTACTTCTGATCATCTCAAGCAACTTTGGAAATGAAGATACGTAAGCAGACTGAAAGATAAAATTAGCTACACCAGTCTGAAAATGAGTGCCAGTCAGTTAGTCACAAGGCTTTGGTGACAGGGCAGGAGAAAATTATTACATTGGGAAAAAAAGGAACAAATCTTGTGTTACAAGTCCAGTAGTGTAACGCCTTAAAATTAATTTACAGCATCATTTGCAGTTCTCATTGATTATCCTCCATTTCTACTTAACTACATGAGGACCCACAGTTACTAATACTTGAATTTAAGGATCTGCTTTCCTTCAGGAAGAGCTCCATCAGTCCCATTGCTGTAGTGGGAACTAAATCTTCCTCACCATGAACTTTGCCTATCCTTCAACACCAAAACAAACCCAACCCATGCCAAACCAACAAATAAAAAAAAACTAAAACAAACAAACAAACAAACAAACAAACAAAAACACAACAACAACAAAAAAAACCCAAATCCTCAAGATATATAATGGGTATCTGGCATTACCTACAAAGCAAGGAATGGCCCTAAGATCATCCCTCTTAACCCAAGAATAATTTTTTTGTAGGAGAGCATGAAATACAGTTTTATCTCCCAAACCAAAGAATATGCCAAGATTTTCAGTAATGTGGGCCAGAGGGATTTTTGCATAGACTGAATTCTAAACTCAATTTTCAGCTCCTTTAACTTTTTTTTTTTTTTTGAGCACATATTGACTTTGACTGCTACAGGGTACCACCCTGATGATAATAATGATTTATATGGAATTTTTGCCAAAAATGCAATGCAACTATCTTAAAACATTTCATAGATCCAGCAAAGGGATATGTGAGCCATGTGCAAGGATCACATTGCATCATCTGCCAGGACACAGCAAGCATCTCTGTGGTGATGGAGGGCAACAGTTTGAACAATGCACACTGACATTACCAAACAGTTCAGAAAAGGAAGTGAAAATTTAATGATTGCATTTAATTGAAACTGCAGGAAGAATTTTGAGCAACAGAATTCAATTACTCAAGCTGGAACTTAATCAGAAGCTAAACAGAATGTGCTACCTGCTACACAAACATTCTAAATTTGGGCTGACTTAAAACACAAAATATGAAGGATAATCTTACAAACTTAATGATTTTGAACTATGGTTTTGGGTTTTTATTTTGTCTTTTTTTTTTTTTTTTTTCCTTTTTTGTTTTCTACTAAACCCATTCTTCCCCAGAAAGATACATGGGTATGTACAACAGAAATGTTTGAGTAGACAGAAAAACTTTGTTGACTGATACCAAGACCTTTCTGGTCAATCTGGACCGATCTGGTGATGGGTGAAGCTGAGAAGGTTGCCTGGCTTATGGAGGACATAGATGAACAAATTCTGCCAGGGAATGGAGTTTTTATGACAAGAAATCACACAGTGATGAGTCTCTGCTATATGTAAACTTATAAACTCTCCTTGACTGAGTATCTGACCCTTCACAATCTCTGGCTATTCCTGAGAGACAGCTTCTAAGTCCTAAAAATGCAAGCACGATATTTTTGTGGAATAGGCCTCCTCCAGACTAGGAGAATGCAGTCCACAACCTGGAGTGTCTATTAGACTGCTATTCAATCCACCTTTTTTTTTCTGAAAATTCCTGATGGGGTTGTTAAGCCATTCAGGTGCAAAATAAGCAAGGTGGGTTCAGCTGACACAGGTCATCCACAGCAGTCAAAAGTCAGGAAAGACATTTCTCTGCAGGCTATACTCAGAGTCAGGTACAAGAGCTGAGGACTCAGAGTTCACAGGGGGCTAGGAGGATAAACTGCTCCTATTTTTTCAAAAACCTGAGCCTGTATCTGCAGCAGAAGTTTATGGAGCTGGTTTCTTGTGGTTACTGATCTACACAGCTCAGCACTGGGGGAGGAAATAGAGTCAAGAAAAAATGGATATTATGGGTATTTTGCAAAGGTATTAAAACACAGAACATATAAACTGCAAAAGTCTTTTCCATTTATGGGAGAAATTTCTCTGAAGGTTTTAACAGTTGCTCATAAAGTATTTATTAAAACACTATGGCCAAGGACACTTCCTAATCACATCATGAGTGGCCTCAGTGTTTGCCTCTACCTTGCTATAATTGACTGGTAGCCACTCCTGTGCATCATTACAAGGTTCTCCAGCCACTGTCTTGTCCTGCAGTCACCAGTTGTGCCTGGCTGGCTGCAGCTGCTTGCAGGTCTGGCTGCTGCAGACTGGCAGAAAATGAGAAAATACCAATGCTTTTATTGACTGAGTACCGTATCTTGCTCCAGAGGAGAGGACTCACCCTGTCCCACGTGCTGCTGAGCTGTGGTCAGTCAGTTATCTGCCCGCAGCAGCAGGTTGTGCAACAGGCACAGCTGTTCTGGCAGATAGGCCTCTTAGAAACCAAGTCATAAGTTTCATTTCCATTGCCCAAAGTGAGGAGTCTTTCTCCTTTCTGACTAATTCTTCTTTCCCCATCTGTGCTGGGATTATCCCCTCTGAAGTCCAGAGAGTGATGGGGAGTTGATCTGCTGCTCCTCCAGAGGCCAGGCTGGGCTGATCACCCTCAGGAGGGTGAAAGGGACATTGTCACATGTAATCCTGCAGGCATTCCTGCCCTGCCACCTCCTGTCCCCAGAGGGAAGCAGGACATCCAAGGACAGTAGGGTTATTGCTTATCTACCCCACCCTTTCTGCTACAACCAAAGTGTTCTTCCAACAGGAGAATGCCAAAGCAGGAACTGAAAAACAAAGAGCTCCATCCTCCCTTCTTCTTCAATCCTTCCCAGCCCTGTGAGGAACGGCTAAGGGAGCTGGGGTTGTTTAGCCTGGAGAAAAGGAGACTCAGGGGTGACCTTATGATCCTCTACAACCTCCTGAAAGGTGGCTGTAGGCAGGTGGGGGTTGATCTCTTTCTCTAGGCAGAAGCTGGCAGAACGAGAGGACACAGTCTCAAGCTGCACTAAGGGAGATATGGATTAGACATTAGGAAAAAGTTTTTCACTGAAAGAGTGATAAAGTACTGGAATGGTTTGCCCAGGAAGGTGGTGGAGTCACCATCCCTGGATGTGTTTAAAAAAAGACTGAATATGGCACCTGGTGACATGGTTTAGTTGTGATGTTAGGGTATGGGTTGGACTCAATGATCTTGAAGGTCTCTTCCAACCTAGTCATTCTGTGAAATCTTTTGAAACCTTCTGGGCTTCCCTCAATAATTCTCTCAATTCTTTACCACTCTAGTCCTCTATTTTCTCTAATTTCTTCTTTATGTCTAGCCGTGCTTTGGTGACAAAACCTCCTTTTGATAAACAGTTCTTAACCTGCATCACTTTCAAGAACTCCGGTTCCTGAGTAATGCTGTATATTTTTCTGAGCCACTGTAACCAGGCACTGATTGGCTCATCCCCTTGCTGTTAATTCTCCGAGGCCTTTTTGAAATTCTGTCTCTTTGGCGCAGAATTCCCTTAATCACAAACCTTCTAGAGGCTGACATAATATACGTCCCCTCAAGTGCATTCTCATCCTAGCTAGGCCCCAGTATTAGGAATTTCTGTTTCCTTGGGTATCTCCCCCTTGAACATCAGGTGGATTTTATCTTTCCTAAATGGTCATTCCTGCAATTCATATCATTGATTTTTCCTCTGAACTAAAGAAAGTTCCCAAATTGCATTTCCTCCCAAGTGTAGATATGTGGGCCTAAAAACTGATCCAATTGTTCTGCTAGCCCCTTGTGGTGCCCTAGTGGGACACTCATCTCTCTTATAAATTCTCGTAATTATCAACCAGTAAGAGATACATTCACAAATTCTAATCTCCATGGAGCTCCATGGACAGGCATCTCTCTCAAGGGAAATGTGGAAATGTTTTCATTAACGATCAAGGTTAATGAAACTTTTCAAGGTATTTTGCTATTATTACTTTGGTATTTGAAGGGAGAATTTTAAACATCGTTCTTTACCTGTGCTAACACTGTGTGGTGGTTTGACATTGATTGACATTTGGGGAAAGAAGAACCACACACAAAGTGATTTATTTGAGAGAAGCTGCTGGGAGCTTCCTCTGTGCCTGACACAGGCCAATGGCTGGCTACTTCTGAGACAGCATTTTGCAGCATGTGAAAATTAGATCCGCCTCTGCCGTGATGCCCATTTGAAAATCCACCAGCCCCACAAGTGCATTCTCTTTGCTTCCGGCCTCCAAAGGCAGCAGAGCTCCCCTGAGGCCGGCCCTGCTGGCCCGTGGCCTGCGGGAAGCCGGGCCCAGGCCCAGCGGCTCCCAGCCGGGGACGGAGGCTGCGGGATCCCGGCCCCAGGCCGGGCCAGGCCACGGCTGCCAACATCTCGACCACACTCGGCACCCTTGGCGCCCCACGGCTCCAGGCCCAGCTCCCCTTCCCAGCGCCTGCCCCCGGCCCAGGGAGGCCACCACCTCCACCTGAAATCCAACACTGTGCCTGCTGCTGTGCCACTGGGCGGGATATTCACCCTGGCACTGCACCCATCACACCTGTACACCTCCATCCTCTCTGCAGGGAGAGACAAAGAGTGACGACACCTGGAAAAACAACAGGAAAACACCAACTCTGGACAAAGAAGGAGTCAAGCCTCAGACAGAAGGAGGATGAAGAAATGCCAAAAAAGGCAGAAATATTCTATTGCTAGGGCCATTGAGATAGACAATGATCTACTGAAATATCTCCTTTAATTCCTGAGAAAAGGATGGGGGGGATGAAGCATTCCAACCAGAGATCTGAGCAAACACATCCATTAATGAAACCAAGCAGTTTTTTAGGGTATCTGCAATGCCATGATTAGCTTCAACTGAGAGAGAGGGAGGGAGAGGTGAGAGTGAGGAAGACCCTTTGCCCCCAGGGAGAAAAGAAGAAAACCTCTGTTCCCCAAGATCATCACCGAGACAGATAAAGAAAACCTTTGAACAAATCCTGAAAAGAATACCCCCATGATTTCATGACCCATGGACACACCTTTAGGAGAGCTGTGAAAATGAGAGCAATGTCACCGTGCAGAAGTTTTGCTCGGGTGGCTGCTATTCGTGGAAGGCAGACACCACGAACAAACTTTTTCTTCTGGAGAAACTGATGAAAGACTACTGTATAGTTAGTCCTGCTTTAGCATTCCAAGTTTTGTCACTGTGTAGTCAATTGAGGATGGAAAAAGGCAGGCATGGGGAGGAAAGGTGTTCTGGAAGTTTTATTCTGATGCTTCTTATTCTTCTACTCCAGTTAATAAAGTTCCTTTCTAGCTCCTAAGTTTTAAATCTGTTTTGCTCTTCTCCTAATCCATGCCACTCAGCAAGCAATGAGTGTGTGCCCAAGTGATTTTAGCCAACACTAAAACCCACCACACTCTGCAGATCTCCTGCTCTGGGACATCAGGGCTGTCTGCTTGTGAGATTTGACCATCTCATTAAAGCCAGCCCCACCACCAGGGCTCACCCTTTCATGGGGACCAGCACCACCACCATCAGCCCCTTTCCTGGTCAACTGCTTCTTCTTCTTCTTCTTCTCAATTCAGACCACTTGCTCTCTCATCAGGCAACAAAAACATTAAACCAAACACATCTAAACCATAGACAAAGTAGCAAAAACATAGAACAAATATTCCTCCTCTAAACCTAGATGCTTTTTGGGCTGCAGCAAAATGTTATTTCATCCCTCACAGGAACCTGTCTCCAGATGAGATGGAGCTGTGGGATACCGACCAAGTTTTTAGTTACCGTCCAAATTTATTGTATGGACAATTTAGTAACGTTTGTGTCTTCTTATACAAGTGCTTTGTCTTTCTGTTCTTATCACAAGTGACTTGAATGTAGACCCAATACTACTCAAAGGATCACATTTTATTTATTTTGAAAGAAATAAAAATGGTGTAGGAAAATCTCCTATATTTTTTCTTAACAAAAACTTAGACATATTTGAAATCATATTCACCTTCCCAGCTCTGCCTTGGGAGGTTTTACACTTAAGACAATCTGGATCCATCTTCCAGCTTTCATAAAAAAGGAACAAAAGAATCCTAAGAGAACACAAAATCAGGTACGCTGAGGAATGGTTGACTTCACCTTCCTCAAGTCCTTGTTGCTGACGAGGCTGTCACCTCAGCAGCAGTGGGACTGTGCCAGTGAGTCTGAGAGGCA